>NC_041394.2:221556641-221856641 GCF_900747795.2 Erpetoichthys calabaricus | reverse complement strand
TAATGTGCTGCTGCTTTACACATATGTCAAACATAATAAATGTATGATAACAACCAATTGAATAAGCAGGAAAAAATAACAGAAGTATGGTGAGCCTGGGAGTGTTTACATCAATGTAGTTCTTCCTTCCTTGATAGTTCAATATTCTACCTAATGTATAATTAATTGTGGAAAATTAAATGTAAGCCTTCACTGAAGGTCTATGAAAAATAATGACTAAAATAAGAGCTCTTAAATCATGACAGAATATAGATTTATCTTTATACAGTATTTCTTAAACTAAAATCATAGACACCTTTAAGATCCATGTCTGGGGATTTATATTGTTTTAGATTTGAATGGTACTTTCAAATGAATAAGAAAAATAAACTGATAAGAATTGCCCTTTTAATAGCCTCTAAATTAAGCAGTCTAAGTTACTGTGGTATCTCTTAACAGGTTGGATCAAAAGTGTATGCCATTCAAGTGTAATATTGAATCATATATTCATTTTAAAGGATGGGAATTTTATTTTTGACACTGCCACCAATATTTCACACCAGCCATTGTCAATTTTGAATGTAATAACTTTACCTTTATATCGTTTTCATTGTCTATCCATGGGCTTTCTGGGGAGAAAAGAGTTGAATGTGGAATAACAAACTAATGATCCTCTGCTTCCACTGCAAAAGATCTCAATTAGTCTGGTGAGCCATAACAGTCCTAGCCAGGTCTTCTCTCACTGCTACTTAAATGATGAGCATTAACTGCTCTATCATCATTTGGGCCAGAAAGGGAGTGAGGCAAGTACACATTAGCAGAAATCCAAGCAATTCTAGTTAAAAGACACAGTCAAATTAAACAGAGTAGGCTGCACCACCCCAGGTTTCTTGATGATTTTTAAAAAAATGTTTACTCTCTCTCTGTCTGTATATAGACAGAGGGACTCTCTTTCTCTGTGTATATATATTTACACACAGAGAGAAAGAGATATATATATTTATTGTCACACAAGGGTGCCTGAAGATCACTTCCATGGCATTTCCAAGGTAGGTGATACTATGCCAGGGCTAACTGTCTTGTATCTTCCCTCCGCAGTTCAGAGAAAATGTCCATTGAGGTTATTTGACATACCTCTGATGCCCATACAGTATAAATACTGTCATCCCTGGAACACGGTGTCTGAGATGAACCCAAACTTTCAAGGAGCTCCTGAGCCAACCTACTCAATATGAGTTCACTAAAAGAGAAGGTTAACAAGCTTGATTTCCTTTAATCTTATGTGGTGCCATCTTCCCCTTATTTTCCAGAGAATTAAAAAGGGTGGCCCAGCCTGGCTCTACAATTATTTCCTGGGATCCCTGTGAGTTATTTGAACCATGACAATATATATATTGTATACTGTATGTAAGTGTACATATATATAACTAAAGATATACATATGTCATTTTATTATAGAATATTATCTATGTCTCAGAAAAAAACATACTTGGCTGAAAATGATAAATGTATTTGCAATATTAATTATTCTAAAAATACTAATAGTTTACTGGTTTGTGTTTAAAATTCAACATTTGTGGGATATAGTTTGGGAAGATTGGCATATCCTGAGCCAGTGTGCAGGTTCTCTGTCCACATTCTTGATCGGTAAATTCTTTGTCCTACACACACAGACAAAACACACACACTAAATGGTGTGTCACTTAGGTTGCCAGGCACAAACAATTTTATTGTTTTGTTGGTTGTGCATTGTTTTTGGCAATATGTCACAGCTGAATGAGGTTTCTGTGTTTGTACAGCAAAATGTAATGATAAATGCAATAAGTGGTGATATTTAAGTTATTGTTCAGAGATGTTCATTCCTACTGACAGGTTTCATAGAATACTCTTTTCATGTCACAGTGCACTACTATATAACTGTTAAAAATTTCATTCTCATATAATGAGTAGGGTTAAGTATTTTGCAGGCATCAAAATGGAAGGGGAAGTAGAAAAAATTAAAGTGATGAGTATGTACACTTACTAATTTCACTGTCGAATCCCAGAGAAAAGGCAACCCTTAGCAATCCTTTGTATAATTAAAGTCCAGCAGATCTAGGTCAACTACTCACTCAGCTCCCTATGGGCATTCTAACAGCACACAGACAAAACTGCACCTTTTCAAGAATGCAGGAGGAAAATGTGAAACGACAGGGTGGGTGTCTAGAATTAGTCTGTCATGATGGCACTTTTCTCATACATTAGTAAGCCTCGTCCCAAAATTACAAGTTGTTTGGTCACAGGTTGAAGTGGGACACAAATGTCTGAGAAGTGTTAGAAGGCTATACAAAAATGATGAGTCTTCAGTCTTTCACCAACATTAAATGTTGAGGTCAGTTGTTTGGAGATTATTTTTCTGTTTAGAATCTATGTATGTAAAGTCTCAACTTCCTATGTACATTTTAAACAATGTCTTAGGATTCATATAATGAGTTCAGAAAAGTGCTACAAAACATGAAAACATACAATGCCATCCATAAAAACAGGCAAAATAATACCAGTTGATTAAAACATTCTTCTCCTTTAACTTACTTATTAAATATTTTAAAATAGCTAAATTATATTTAAAAGTCTAGTTCTGTTGTGTTTTAAAATTAATTCTAACTGCAGCTTGTAATAAAATGATTTTGCTGTAATCACAGTCAGCATATGGAATTTAAAGGGTTAGACATTCTTCCTAACAAGAAAAATGTTTCATAATTTTTAAGGTTAACAAAACTGTAAAGTAATGAGATGATTTCTGTAATATGGTGCTGTAGATTACATGTAAACTACATTTATATATATATATATATATACAAGAGATAACAAGCCCACCTTAAAATACAGATTATCATGATGTATGCAGAAAAAATCGTCTATTACAGTGTTCACTTCACTCTGACAGGAATGGTCTAGACGTTTCAACAGCATAGTAGTAACAGCCTAATAAATTACGTTACTATAATCAAGTGCTGATGGAAACAATTAATTTTTTATCATATAATGCAAAAAATGACCTATTTCTATAAATAAATTACAGTCTAATCCTATCGTTTATTTCATAAATCAAAATGTAATGCAAATTACTTGTCACCGAGTCAGAAAGCAACAGCATCTACAGTCCCTTTAGAAGCATACCATCCACCATCTATATGCAGTAGGCAGTAGATAAAGTCAATTCTCTATAAGAAAAGTAAATAAATATACATCTTGGTTTAATAAAAACACATCATAAATTATAAAGCTATAAATTAGAGTGCTCAAGAAACATACAAATGTATCAGTCTTCATGAACTGAAAGCATTAAAGTTTATAAGAAAGCTTTCTATCAGGCATGCTTTGATTAACTTTCCAAATTAACAGATGAAAATGTTAATAACCTTAAAATTTTATTCGGAATAATAGCTAACTTGTCAAAAAGAAAATTTGAAATGACTAACATTATTTCACTTCCACTTAGCTTTTTAATAATGAATTAGATAATATAAAAATTATAGTTGAGGCAGTCTGCTTCCAAATCTAGTAAAACTCTATTACATCATGTTTTGTAGCACAACACCTTACAAATGGTTACTAAAATGAAACTTGCTTCCTATGCTTCAGACCAAAGTAGGTACACAACCAAAAGCTGATATAACTAATAAATCGTTATCAAATGGTATAGTCCCTGATTTCTACAAAATAGACATGGTTAGAATAATTACAGAAATCAGATTCATATACAAACATTTTAAACTATTAGATTAGATTAGTGTATATTGTTCAGATATTTCAAAATGGTATTTCAAAATAAACTTAATGAATGTCCAGGGGGAAGCATTCAAATGCCTTCAGAGGCAATTCTTAGCACACCGTGGTGGAATGAGCCTGTGGCCAAAGTGCTCTATTTTTCATGATGGCATCCAATGTTTCCACCATCCTCTTTTCTGCAACAGCTTCCAGTGTGTCCAGGGTTTGTCATGTGATGGTGCAGGCTCTCCTGAAGTTTATTCAGGCATTGTGATTCTTTGGAGCTCAAGTTGCCTCCCCAGAAGACCACAGCGTAGAACACCATACTGGCTACTATGGACTGGTAAAAGATTTCCAGTAGCTTGCTGTACACATCAAAAGACCTGAGTCTTCTTAGCAAGTGCAGTCTACTTTGGCCCTTCTTGAACAGTGCCACTGTGTTGTCAGACCAGTCCAGTTTCCTAGACCCATAGGTACTTGCAGGTCTGCACCACTTTCACTCTGAGGGATGCTGACTGGTCTCAGAGGCTCCCTGGCAGTTCTTTTGTCTTGGTGATGTTGAGTTGCAAGTAGTTACCCATGCACCACAAGACAAAGTCCTCCACAACCTTAATGTGCTCTAACTCATTTCCATTATTAATGCAGCCAATGATGGATGAAAATTTCTGTAGATGGCAAGTGCTGGTATTATGATGTTGTGTAAAGTGTGCACATGAAGAGAAACAGAACAGTGCCCTGAGGTGCTACAGTATTACACACCACCCTTTCTTACACACAGTCCCTCCACTTCACAAACTGCCGTCTGTTGGTCAGATAATCCATGATTTAGGAGATTGTGGGGGCTTTTTCTTAGTTGATGAGGTAGAATGAAAGAAACATTATCCTGACTTTGTCCAAGTGGGAGTAGGCTCTGACTACTGACTCTGCTACAGACAAACATCCAAACTACCTTTTCATTCTAAAGTTTTATAGAAACTTGTAACCATACAGCTTAAATCTTATCTTAAAACTATACTGTCTTTATGAGAAAGTTTAGTCTAGCTTTTACCCTTATTACAGCACAGAAGCTATTTTAACTCATATTGTAAATGATATCCTAATGTCCGCTGATGCCATCATGCTTTAGATATACTGTAAGTACTGCTGTTGATACTACTTATCACTGCATTCTGCTACAGAGGCTTGGGATTTTAGTTGTCTATCAGGCATTGTTCTCGGTGGGTTTATTTTCTACTTATCAAATCTTTTTCAGAAGACACAGAAGTCTGAAGACAGTACACCCTCATTCCTGTCTACAGTTAGACATGGTATCCCTCAGGGTTAGTGCTTGGACCTATTCTTTTTTATGTGTGTTTGATACTATTAGGAAATTTAATTAGAAAACATAAAATTAACTTTAATTTTTCTTATCTCTCATATGGATTTCATATTCCATCCTCACATTTCTGCACTTTCTAAAACCTATTTTCTCCAGCTTAGAAATACTGCTAAAATTATGTTGGTTCCTTAAACTTAAAGATTAAAATTAAAAGATAATTTTTTTTCCATTTGTCTGATATTGAGGTAGCTTTTGCAATGCTTTATGGTTAGGCTGTTCAAATCACTCACCTGCTTTTTATATTTAATCCACAACATGCCAGCAAGGATCACAACTGGAAAAAAAAGCATGTCATTATAAACTCCAGTTCTTAAATATCTTCACTGGCTTACAATTAAGTTTAAAGCTGTCACATCTAGGTGGCACATAAAAATAAACACATATACATCATATGGCCAAGAATATGTGGACACCCCTCCAAATTATTGAGTTCAGGTGTTTCAATGTTAACAGGTGTATGAAATCCAGCACATAGCCATGCAATCTCCATTGACAAACACTAGCAGCAGAATGGATATTACTGAAGATCTTGGTGACTTTAAACATGATGCTGTCATAGGATGCCACCTTTGCTACAAGTCATAACATGACATTTCTGCTTTGCTGGATTTGTCCTGGTCAATTGTAAGTATGATTATTGTGAAGTTGAAGCATCTAGGAGCAGAAACAGCTGAGCCACAAACTGGTAGACCATGCAAACTCTCAGGGTGAGTTCAAACTGTCTCCGGAGCTTCATGAAATGGATTTCTATTGCCAAGAACCTGAATACAAGCCTTAGAACACTGTGTGCAATGCCAAGCATCAGCTGGAATCAGTGTAAAGCATGCTGCCATTAGACTCTGGAGAAATGGAAACTTTGGAAGAAGGGCAACAGGCTTAATAATTTGACTCACAGAATCAAGAATTTTAATTATAATTCTGCAGAACTGAGACACTGAACAAAGTTCTGGTGGAGCGCCAAGTGTCTAACCTCCCATTAGAGCATTTCCCCTTTCATATGCTTTTTTTTACCATCATGCAAGGTGACAGTACTTTACTAAACTTCATTATAGGCTTGAAGAATTTGCTGAATTCCCCTTTCTCATATTGCTTGTCTGTATTGTCTATAATACTGTTTAGCAATTTCCAGTCCAAAGGTCAGTGCCACATGTGTATCACCTGTTTTAACAGAATCAGCTAATAAGTATAATTTATAACAGTTTTAAGACTTAAACTGATTTATACTAAAATTAAGGTTAACAACTTCATTATATCACCCCCACCCTTTTCATCGGTATTGGATGAATCAAAGTGTTATATTAGAAAAAGGAAACGAAAAATCAGAATATGTAGGAATTGCCATATGTGTCCCAAGTGTAGCTGAAGAAGAGCAAGTAGATCAAAGGAAGATTATGAATTTAACTAATAGAACAATATAATGAGAATAACAATAATTCCTATAAGGAACATACAACAAGTTCTTTGTGGATACCACCCAGGTATCCACATCATCCAGTTGGTTAGCCAATGGCTATTAAAATATCCAAAAAGGAATGGTTTATGCAGTTCTTTTGTTGAGGAAAGGCTATGGCGCACAACAGATGTAAGTTTTGGGTACATACAATAAGTGCAACACTGGCTTCCAACCACACAACATGTTCCTCCCTTGCTTGAAAGCACCATGTCCAGAACCATCCTATTCTGAAGAGCCACAATATATGCATAGCAACCAGTTCAGCTGATATCTCGCTTAGTCTTTCTGCAGTCCAGTTCTCAGGGCTTGACTGAGCAGGTAATTACACAGTCTATATCTAGCTGATGTTATCCGTGAAAAGAGGGTCCCTAAAATCATAGTCCAATCTGTAATTGGGTATGAGACCTGCGCTGATCTCGGGTGCCATTTCTTGGGCAAATATTGCTGCTAGGCATGAGTTAAGAAAGAGTGCACAGTTACATGGGGCAGAACATAGGCAAGACAGAAAGAGCCACACTATCTCCTTGGTAACCAAGGATAATCATTCTGACCACAAATAAAATATATCTGATTAGATGCTCTCAGAGAGTCTGTTAGATATGTTGCTACATGCCCCAATTGCTGTGGAAAAATAAAAGTCCCAAAATTTAAAATGCTGAATGGTCTTAACTGATGGATGTTCATCTGCAAGTAGAAGGTAGCCAGATGAAAATACCCCTAAAAATAAATTCAGTAGTACAGTCCTTAATAAAACAGGCTAAATGTTCAGGTGTTAATGTATAGTGACTGGTGTTAAGAGTGTTATCAGGCATAGAGGGGTGCATATAAAACTAGTACAGTGTTGAGAAAATGACCCAGTCTAGCAATATCCCAAACTCAGTTTGTACTGTTGACATTATAAATGATGATACCATTAACGCTGACCACAGCAGAAATGGCAGTGTGAAACATACAGCTTATACGCCCATACATGGGAGGACATGAAAGGTGTCATGTATCCCATGCTCATGCAGGTCACTTTCAGGTGGCACCGCATAACATTGTGAAGGCTTGACAGTGAGAACTGAGAGAAACCATCTTATCAAACAGAATATAAAGGTTGAGGATTGTCCCTTAGGTGTAATGTCATGGTGCTTCTGCCTCTTCAGGTTCTACCCACAGAACATAAATAGATTGAAAGACTCAGTGCATAAACATTAAATAATAAACATAAGAGAAATTATGTAAAAATGACAAATAATAATTCACAAATAACAAAAAACCCAATAAAAATTAAACTAAATATTAGCCAAGGAAAAACCCCGGCTGTAACATAACACTCTCTAAGGGGTGACTTCCTGAAAAACCAACCAACAGGAAAAACATGGCCAAAATGCTCAAACAGTCCACAAAAAGAAAACTCCTCCTTTGGTTTGGATGACATGGTATGAAGACCTTTGCCCACCTGGGTTGGCTGAATTTCAGGCAGACCACTTCCTGTTGGGGACAATTAGACAGCAAGCAAATCATCTCCTGTCTGTAACAACTTGATGAGAATAACACCTCCCAGCAATGATAACAAGGCAGAAGACTACCTGCTGTTGGAGATGACTGAACAGCAAGAAGGACTACTACTGTAGACAGCAACAGGAATACCTCTTGTTGAGGAAAACTGGATGTGAAGACTACCTCCCAGCAGGGGCAACATGAAGACATTGGCTTGACAAGGCAAGCTGGACAGCTGGTAGACCACATCCCGGTAGGAGGTGCAAGTATCACACAAATATGAAGAGTGTGATAAATCATTTCATAAATAGCAATAAAAAAGAAAGAATGATATATATTGTGTGTTTAATGTAAGTACATTTGGGAAACCATTGTATTTTTACTTTTGAATTTAAACAGTTTTTATCAATCAGTGTCTTTCAAAAGTATTCACAGCCTCTGCCCGACTGCATATTGAAGACCACATTCCTCAATATGTCAGAGTTTTAAGTGCTTCGTTCAATTAAAGCATTACTACTGTCCTCTGTTGCTGAGTCTTTCCATACAATCCACCAATCTCTGAATTCAGGAAATGAATGTTTTTAGGGGTAGGTATTAAATGCTGCTAAATTGAATTAATATTGTTTATGTAGTAGATTATGACCCTCTTCCTGCCATTTTTATGACAAGATGACATCCATGAATGGACCCATTTTAAAATGCAAATATCCAAATAATAGTGTCATTATGTGACATGGGGAATTTGGACTTTGGTGACACCACTCCGATTACAAATATATAGAGGCATTGTTTTATATGTGTGTTGTAGCTGCAAAAATATAAGGTGTCATCAGGCACGGGTAAGACACGTGTCAAAAGAATTCACAGAGTCCAAGAGTTCGTTTTAAATGTTTTTAGTGAAAGTTAAAAGTGAATGATCCAAACAAGAATAAAAATAAATAAATATTTACACACGTAGAATAAAAGGCAAAAAAGGGAAAAATGAATCTTCTATAAACTTAGCTTTTCTTGAAAGACTTTAGTATTTTTATACTTAAAAGTTCTTAATTTCTTCTTTCCTACTTAAAGGTTCTTAATTTCTTCTTTCCTACTTAAAGGTTCTTCTTCTGTACGCTTTATGTACGGCACAACACATAAATTAAGTGCTGTTAAGTGCATATTTACTTCACGCACTCTAAAGGCTCGTAAGCCGGTTGGCACATAAGCAAGTGCCCAGGCACGGTGACGTACAATCACGGTTAAAAACCGTATGCCTCTACACCTTATACAACACAAGGCTGACACTAACTCACAGGAGAATAATGTTTACTCCAAGCTATTAGAAATGGCAAGAACATACCAAAATGATTCTATTCACAGGGGTTATAGGAACCTTCCATAGTTTATGCATTGTCATCTAATAAACATTCATGAATCTTATAGAACAAGGAAAAAGGCTCTTACATGTGTCATTATATATATGTCAGTCTTTTCATTTGTTTATGTTAGGTTTCTTTTTGTACTCTGTAATAATTATAGAGGATGCTCAACTCATAAGCACAAGTGAGTTTAAAAAGAACAAATAGGACTAAATCGAATCTGTAAATCAGTATGTGTATTATTTACAGTAACAGAAAATGAAAGAATGAATGAAAGAATGAATGAATGAGTGTTACTGTATTAAATCCTACAGCCGCTGTTAGTCTCATGACACATGTTGTGTGATGTTAACATTTCTGCAGGATGAAAAATGAAAAATCAGCATTTGGGTCTTGGTGGCTTATTCCTCTGTTTGATAGTACTTTCTATAATTTGAGAATAATGTGAGAATTCACATTTTTTATAATTAAATTTGCACTTGCTTTCTGAACTAATAACAAATTGTCACAATTTATTTACATTTTACTGTTACAATTTTAGTTTCTATTTTGATAATTGGTGTTTCTATTTTCATGAATTGTGCTAGCAGCAACAATCCTGTTATGTTGTAATGTACAAGATGCCCTGGCACTGTTACAGTTTTAGAATCTGACCACCTGGAGCCGTAACCAAACGGCTAGGTGATGGAAGAACAGAGGCACAGACAATGATGACTATTCCAAAAAAACAGAATTCTGGTTTATTCGAGATGTGCTGATCACTATTTACAGTAATGCCTTGCAAATATATACAGTTCATTGCAAGAACATTAACAAAAACAAGAAAGTCAAATGCAGGTACTATTGATGAAAATAAAAATTGATGAGAAAAATTCAACAAAAAGCCTTTTCTTCCTCCTTCTTCTTCGTCTTTAGACATTTCATGAAGGGCGGACAAAACATTGATCAAAAACAAAAAGTGAAAAAACTATGTACAAAGGCAATGATGAAAAAGTGAGCAGCTACAAAAAGTATGTTCAATTTGGAAATAAGCTGTCGTCACTAATATATACTGTACATGACAAACCTTAAACACTCTTCTCTCTGCTCTACATGCTCGGCAAAAAGAAGGAAGTACAAGCCTGAACTCCTGGCAGTCTGGATTTCAGTATTATACCACTAGTGTGTTTGCCTATCCAATCTGTTTTTACATCTTCTGAGAATCCCCAACAGAAAATCATGTCAAGTCATGCACCCCATGTCCTCCTTTGATCAGGCTCAGTGTCACTAATTTAAACCTTCCTTTCCACATGTTTGCAACCACGTCATACTGGCTGTTTGTTCACCTCTTCAGGTAAGTTGCGTGGTAAATTTTTACCTGCTTTTTTTTTTTCTGCTGTATGCTTTCTCTCTCTGCCGGCAGCCTCTTACTCACAGCACTTTGTTCTTGCATTCCCGCAGTGGCTTTGGGCATGAGCTTTGCTATCGGGCCGCTTCCATCTGAAAGCTCACCAGGAGATAAAACAACAGCATCGGACACACACCTCGGGGTGTTGCTGGTTCAAACCCGTTGAAGCCTGGTGAATTCCAGAAAAGCCCTTTGACTTGCAGGCTTTCAAGGCAGGGGTTGACTCAGAAGGGGGAGCACTAAACACTGGTGCAACATTGCCTCACCACTGGACTTCTAAAAAATGTGATAAGCTAAAGATAGTTATAACAATTGCTACTTTAAAAGTGTCTGCAGACTCGACTTATCGCAAACTGCATTTTACTCTTTGCTCAAAGTTATGGACATTAAAACACAACCTTTTTGGGAATGCTGTTTCAGCTTAGACTTTAGGTGTAGTGACTATCATAGTGGCTTGCCAATTCATCATCTTCTCTGGCAGAACAACAATGCTGCTGGAGGTGGAAGAGGTGTGGTATACGTAAGGAGAACAGGGGGCACAAAAGATCAGAAAAAATTAAGCAAAAATGAAGCTAACCTACTTGGCCTAGCTCTCATGTGTCGGAACCCACTTCCAAATACAACACTGAAATACAACACTCTTCCTCTCATTTTCCATATTTGTCTCTTGCCTCCCAACTGTAGACTGAAGGAACTCTGTGTATCCAGCAGGGGGTGCATGATCCCTGCGAAAAGGTTTGTTAGAGATTGCAGTCTTTATTAAACTAAAAGTGTATTCTACACCAGACTGGGGCAGCAGAGTGTGCTGACTGTCTCTCTCAGTTCCTTGCAGACCATTCGCGGGAAATCCCGCTGGGTTCCGGCGCCTCTGATGATGTCACTTCCGGTCCCGGCACTTGTGATTATGTCACTTCCTCCACCGGCCTTTAAAGCTGCCATCTAACCTTCACATATTCAGTTCTGTTTTGGACTTCATATTGTGAACAATTCTGTTAAGCTTCAACCTTTTGCAGCCAGGGCATATTATACGGGGGAGGCTGCCCCAAACCTTTACGATGTCTGTTGGTTGTTTTTCTGACTATATATATATATATATATATATATATATATATATCCATCCATCCATTTTCCAACCCGCTGAATCTGAACACAGGGTCACGGGGGTCTGCTGGAGCCAATCCCAGCCAACACAGGGCACAAGGCAGGAAACAATCCTGGGCAGGGTGCCAACCCACCGCAGGACACACACGCACACACCCACACACCAAGCACTCACTAGGGCCAATTTAGAATCACCAATCCACCTAACCTGCATGTCTTTGGACTGTGGGAGGAAACCGGAGCGCCCGGAGGAAACCCACGCAGACACGGGGAGAACATGCAAACTCCACGCAGGGGGGACGCGGGAATCGAACCCAGGTCCCCAGATCTCCCAACTGCGAGGCAGCAGCGCTACCCACTGCGCCACCATGCCGCCATATATATATATATATATATATATATATATATATATATATATATATATATATATAATAAAATATTTTATCTTTCCCTAGTGCTATGGTGGTGATTCTAAAAGGAAGAAACAGTAACATTAAAGGAAGACTATACTTCTGTTTAAGATCAGCTTAACACTCACAATAAGACAATATTTAAAGGAGAGGTACTGACGAAAGAGTGATGCAGTCGGGGGTTCTTACAATCAGTGTTGCCCACTTCAAGAAAGAGAGAGAGTGCGGAATGCATATTGACCTAGGTATGGGCATGAGAGATGTCTTCCATCCATCCATAGGTGCGCTGTAAGGTTCAGTGGAGTTGTCAGAGCTTTATGCTTTTCTCAAGTTCCAAAATAAGAACATGCATGGAATTCATACACAGGGAAAACTCTAAATAGCAGACAGTGGCCCCTGGCCATATATTGATCATCACCAAACAGGGCACACCAGCACTTTTAAACAGCCTGCTTGAGTCATCTTCCACTTCATCTTCTCCATGTCGGGTTCTTCCTGTTAGCTGCTTTGCGTGGTTTCAGCTGTATTTATTTATGTCTTCAATTACCCATTTTTAATAAATTAATATGTTTTGGAATACACCTCACAGACCACAGTGGTACACTTCAAACCTTTGGCTACACTCTTACTGTAAAGTTGCTCATGGCTCATCACTGGGGTCACTAGTAGATCATGTTGGCTACAGATACTCCACATTAAAATTCCTCTAATGGCCTCTGGTGATTATGTACCCCTGATCCTTATGAGGCTTTTGAAGAACAGCTCATCTTCCCACTCAAAAAACATGTGCTTCCTACTAATGGACTGGAGAGCGGTGACTGATGGACTGTAAGTCATCTTAGTTCCTGCATTCAAAAAGGCATTATCATGGCAATTTTTGTGGATAGGTTCCATGTGTCTATTGGCCATAAGGTCTGCTGGCTTTCTACCAGACTAAACAGAACCTGCACATCCTCTCTCTGTCTTTCTCTCACTCACCCGGAAATTCTAAGTGAAATAATTTTGTGGCCTTCTCTATAGCTCCAAAACTTTCCACACCCTGAAAGCCCTCTCCTTCCTAAAATGGCATGCAGAAGTGTTCTCTTGCTGTGAGTGTGGGTAACCTTGGTGGTGGCATTAACTCAGACATATTCCTTATAATATACATAAACATCATTGTATGTTCTTATTTTCTTTCCTTAGCAAATTCTTTTAAAGTCAACAAATAGTCTTATTTTATTTTATTGATTTTAAAGATTCCAATACAATGAACGGTATACTAATCAATAAGAAATACAGTACTTATATCTGTACTGTAAAGCCTGAATATGCTCATTTGCCTTTTACAATTTGGAATCTGTTTCTGAATAGTGTATTTTTGGGGTTGTGCAAAATAAAGAGATGCTGTGAAAAACTGGCCTGACAATGATCTTTTAAAATAATTCCAAAATTATAAGTATCTTGACATGTAATGATATATTTCATATTTAATGATACAAGGATCTGCAGTGGGCTGGTGCCCTGCCCGGGGTTTGTTTCCTGCCTTGCGCCCTGTGTTGGCTGGGATTGGCTCCAGCAGAACCCCGTGACCCTGTAGTTAGGAAATAGCGGGTTGGATAATGAATGGATGGATGATATAAGGACGTTAATTCCTATTGCATTCAGATTCACCAATGTAATGGCTGGTTAAGGGACTAAGGGTGGCTACAAGTGCAGTTTTCCTACAGGAATAACATCGGTTCATCTTATAAAACTATCCAGTTTGTCCATGAATTGCCCACTACGAATACAAACTTTAATAAAATTGATAGCAACACTTCTGGATTGGGCTTTAGGATAAAAAAGTGGAAATTCTGTGTTCTTAACCGTTCCATTTCTTGGTGAAATCTCAAGTTGAATTATACAAAATTTGAGTTAAATATGAAACAATCGATAGTTTAAAGGAGGTAATATGATTTTTTACACTTTCTTTCTTATATATTAAACATAAATAATTTAAATACAAAGTGTCATTAAATTCAGATATGCAATAAAACAGCATTGTTCAACATGTGACTCAATTTAATTAAAAACAATTGTGTTTTTTTAACTTTTGTCTGATTGCCACTGCTTATATCATTACTTGACTCTCTTAAATGATCCTTACACTGTCTTTTCCTTGAATTGCACTATTATAATAATAACAGGAATGCATATTTGAATGTCCAGGTAAAATTGTTAAAGGCTGACTAGTGTTTCTTAAAATATATTAGAATACAGCAATAAATAATAATAATATTATTGCAATAAATAACTGCAAGACAGTACAGGACCTAAGTGCGTTCATTATCTGCTTGAGGCAAGTGGAATTCAATTAATGAGAACGCCAGAGCATGATTTAGAAAAAAAAAGTAGGTAATGGCACTTTGTATTTCATGACTGCTGTTTCAATAGCACAAGAGATAAGCCTGCTTAACGGTGTATAGAAATAAAATAATAGGAGTAGGAGAGATTTTCAATTGGTATCTTAAAAATTATATTAAGTACTCGAAATCCACACTTATGCAAAATGCATAGCAAAATTCATTGTATAGGCCATAATAGAAATGCATTTTTGATTTAAATTGCAAGTAAATAATGAATATTGTAAAGAAATGAGGCAGAAATTTGTTTAATAGATTACATTATAACAAGGTGTCAATGAAAACCCAGGATTATATTAGGCTCAGCAAATATTGTGCTGAAAGAGACACAGACAAAAGGAAGCAGCATTTGTGTCAATGTAAGAATATAAAAAAGCTGACCCTTAGCAAGCACATTGCGAAGCTGTACATCATCTAGCATGTATGGCCTCCAAATAGTTTATTGTCTTTTATACTGCATAGGATTTTCTCACACAAGCAGATGCATGCCAATGATTTTTTTTTTTGCTATTAATAAAGTAGACTATGTTACTTTAATTATGGTGACATCTCTAAAGTTGTATTCATTTATAAGCCAACATAGGTAAGAAAAATGAAAGGACACCATTCAATTGATCAGGCTCATTTGGTTACCTAATAGCTAAGTTGTTCAAGTATTTCATTTAGATAGCTTTTAAAATTAGTCACGTTAACTATATGACCTGGTAGTTTCAAATTCCCACCTCCATTCGTGTATTTCTATTAGTTTCCTCCCATTAACACTGATTTACTATTTAACTGAAAGAATTTTATTGGATTAACTTTATCAATGTCCTTGAGAATTTTGAAGGCCTGGATGAAAACCTCATGAAACTGTCTTTGTTTATGAGTAAAGAAGATTTAATTGCCTTAAGCTGGCATTACACAACATGACTTTTGCATCAAAGTTCAGTTGTTGCCCCTAGTCGCTGGTACACCCTGTGACCACCAGTAGTATAGTGTCACATCCCCAGCCATGACTGAAACTCACCACTGTATTTGACAGGGGCACATCCTCTCTGGGTATGTGTTCTTTTTAAAAATTGCAGCTCATACTCATATTCATTCCCAGTAACCACAGCTGAGATATTAAGACAAGAGAAATACAGCAAAAAATGTTCCCTCCATCCCCTCATTCCACCACAGCATGGTAAGAAGTGCCTCTGGGTTTTTTTTCTGCCCATTCCTACCAAGCAATTTAATACTTTCACATGATGTACTTGTTAAGTTTATTTATTTATCAATTGACTGATTGTCTCTATTATCTGCCCTTTGAATTTGCATTCTTGTTTTTTTTTATGTTTCTGCTGCTGTATCCATTTGAATTACCCCATGGGATTAAAAAAATTGTATCTTATCTTAAAAGAAAGGATACATTTATCCTCCTTTAAAATGCAGCTTTCATTCCTAATATACATTGAAATACAATCATTTTTATGCATACATACAGACAAAGAAAAGCCATTGGAACAATACAATTGTCTTACAGCTCTTCAGTGGGGTCTATGATAGTTGCATTTTCCATCTTTGGTGGAGTGTGGAGGCATTTTTCTTGACACAGAGTCAACATCACATCTGTGCTGACCAGGCTTAAGGATTTGAATTTTTCCGACAGGTTTTTAATGGATATCCATACTTTCCACTGCCACAGAGATGAGTTTGTCATGGCTGTGGACAGAAAGGCCACATGATTTGATCTTGTCCGAACAGAAGAAAAGAGACAAAACTTTCTTTTATCTCTTGCCCCCTACCTGAGAAGAAGTCTCCTTTTGGGAATAAGGTAGTAAGGATTACTATGGCGAGTAATCAGTACAAAGCCTTGATAGACACTAGAAGCAGATAGTCTACATTTGGATGAATAACTCACTTTTAGTCAGTGTTAGCAGGTTGCTTCTAGCTACAGCTTTGGGAGAGAGGAGGGGGGCCCTGCTGTATTGCCAGCCCCAGGGACCCTTTGATTTAAGGATCTGTCTTTGCAGTGCCCAATACTATGTATTAGTACCAGTTTACAACATTCAGTTAACTATTTGCAGGTCCTACTGACCAGTGCTATGCATGGATTAGCCTGTTTTAGCCCATTCTGCCTTATTCTGTTAGACTGGACCTAATCACTTTCATTTACAGCCTTTTGTTTTTCACAACTTTCTGAAAAGATTTTTTCTATTTTCTTTAGTTAGAAATTGTATGTATGCTGAACTTAAGTATTTTAAACAAAAAACTATGCTCACAAATCACAGTATTGCATATTTATTGTGCACATTGGCTTACAGCCACCAAACCTGTTTGATTTTGTCTTAAATCACAGGGATTGACTCATGTGAGTTCAAGAATTGACAGATAATGAGCCCTCAGCCAGAAATACAATGCTTACAATGCGGCTGAAAAGAATAAGGAAACTTGGTGTATTGGACTGTGCAAACAGAAGGGAGGTTCGTCAACCTGATGTCTTGTATTTGCTGTACCACACCAGAATGGTAAAAGGAAAACTTACCATACATGGAACACATGTATATAGCCTCTGGCATTGTCAGGCAGCATGCTAATTGGCTGACAGAATGCAGTGAGTTCTCAATACTTTGGAAAAAGGAAATCATACTAAGAAGTTTTGAGTGAGTCACTTCCCGCTATTCCTACTGGTAAATCTGTATCCTCAAGGAGATAAGATCCAGAAACTGTAGTCATTAAGTTTTACATGCTTTCTGACTCGAAGTCATGTAGTGCACCTCCAGCCTTAGTTTTTGTAATAGGACATACCCTTCTGGTTACACTTCTCTGCAAAGCTTCTAGATCTGCTTTTTTTTCTTTTTCTTTCCTTCGTTTATTGTGATGACCAAATATGTACACAGTACTCCAGATTTGGACTCAAAAGTTGAAAAATGTTTGAGCATAATGTCCCTTGATTTACATTCAATAGTCATTGCCCCAAGTCAAGAAGTTCAGTTAGGTCAGATGATGGTGCATTTGACCAACGAATTAGTGCTGCAGCACAAGTTTTGTCGACATTACATTGGATTATTATCATTTGGAAGTTAGAGCCCTCAGTTGACATACCGCATCTTTGATTATGGATGCAAACTCTCTATAGTGAACAAAAGAGTGTTAATGCCAAATACAAATTGGTCAAAATGAGGCTCTTTCACAGGATTGGTGGGTTCACTGTCCATGACAGGGTGCAGTGCCCAGCAATACTGGGGGACCTTGGACAAGAAACATGGCTTTACCAAGTAGAGAGTAGCCAGATACAGTAAGGAAGTCTGGGCATGCTGAAAGAATGCTACTTTGGGGCCTCCTATAGAAGGTGATCAAGGTACCTATTTGTCCAGTTTTACCAAAATAACATTCTGAAAGGTTCCAGTGTACCACTCTCTACTCTCTACTTCACTACATGACAATTCATTCCATGTGTCTATAATATTTGGGGTCTTGTGTTCTTCCTGAAGAACTCATTTTAAAATAACAGCTGAGATCCAATGTACTAATTCCTTTCATTATTTTAAAACTCTGATTATGTCACATTTTGGTCTCTTCTTGCTTAAACGTAAAAGTTTTCAGCCTCTTCAGTCCTTCTTCATAACTTCCTCACAGTCCTGGAATCAGCGAAGTAACATTTCTACATTAAATTTTTTTCTGGTGCTGCTATATCTTTTTATGTAATATGAGGATCAAAACTGTAAACAGTATTCTAGATAAGACTGCAATAGAGCTCAAGTACAGCTTGATTTATGACTCTACCTGTCATGCTACATAAAATAACACCCTATTAGCCCTGTTAACAGCTTCTGCACTCTGTCTAGCTGTAGGTAGTGACCAGTCCACTATGACTCCCAGGTCCTTCTCATCTGGCATACTAACACGTTTCAAACCTCAGATTGTGTATTCAGACCTAACATTTTTTTCTTTCAAACATGTGATAGCTTACGTTTACTTACATTTCATCTCCAGATCCCACCACTACATTCCTTTTAGAACATTACAACATTAGGTTCAATGAGAACAGGAAATTCAGCCCAGAATCCCTGTTTACCAAGGTTTTTAAAATAATATCAAGTTGAGATCTGAAGATCCCAATTTCATTATATAGTAACTACAATTATATATCTATGATTCTTCGTGTGAATATATACTTAAAGAAGTGCAGTTAGTTTACACTTCACCAACTTAAATGTGCACCTCATTTTTAAAGTAACTTTGCTACATCTGCCCCACTAATTGCCTTTATAGTTTTAAACACTTGGATAATGTCGCCTCTTAACTTCTGTTTGTGTAACCCGAAAAAAACTGCAATCTTTCCTCATACCTCAAATCCCACAGTCTAATAGCTTTCTTCTGGATCTTTTTGCAATGAAAAAGAACATAATGGCGTCTGCGTGTAAAACTTTACACTTGTCAGAGCTAAATTGGCTTTTTCTAAGAGGCTCCCAGTTTTGGAGACTGTTTTTTTCAATTGTTTTTGCTGACTTTATATAGCGCCTGTCACAATAGTTTTAAGTGTTTCATAAATCAGTTATATTTCTTGATCTAGCCTACACATTTATCTAAATAGCTCTATGACTGGCAATTACCTGAAGATATTTATTTCTATTGTATACCTGGGACACTGACAGGAGCTGCAGCTATACCCAGGGTGGCAATTAACAATGATGTAAAGATTAAAAAGGATTTATTTTATGATGAATACAATAAATTAAAAGGTAGATGCACGCTGTTTTCTAACATTTGTATAGCACTTTAAGTGTGGAATTAACCTTTACAGTTGCTTTTTTTTTTTTTTACAGTCACACCGTGACTTGAGCAATCTGTCTAAATCCATTACGCGGATTATGCATTCATGATCATTATACTATTGTCAACATCATCCATTTGAAGGATATCATTATGACATTATTAACAGCCGGTCACCTTTTCCTATGGGTTACTGAGCACTAAATGTCATCTATCAAGGCAAAATAATCACTAATATGGTTTTGTAACCCTTGCCACACACTGTTCACCTCTCACAACTCTATCTTTAATGCAAGCATTTCTAAGCACCATTACTGAGTAGAAGACACATGACTTATTCATTATTTATTTATCTGTTGAGGAGATATTTTAAATGGCCCTGTTATTCTAAAAGTGTCAAGGTGCTGCTGTGCTTAGCACTGCTGCCTAATAGCGCCTGAGCTCTGTTCCAGGCCCAGTTTGCACATGTTTTTGAAAGTTTTTCTCCAGGTACTTTGGTTTGCTCCCACATCTCAAAGCCATGCAACTGAGGTTTACAGGCATCTCTAAATAGGTGTATTAGGAGTGAGTGTGGATTTGTGCAAGACTGTGACCTGTGATGAATTAGCACCCTACAGCCCTGTTCTACCTTGAATTGGAACTAAATGGGTACATTGTGTTATTTAAGGTTACATTAACACTACTATGTTTTCATTTATAAATGTAGAGATTATTCTCCATTTTAGCTTTTCATCCACACTATGGTGGTATTTATAGGACTGTGTTGAAATGTGGATGGGTGAAAATGGAGAGCTTCGAAAATGCAGAATGCAGGTGCTAATTGTGCTCTGATTGGTTTGTGCGTGTTACATGACTCTTCCCTGAATGGATCCTGCTCATTACGTTTTCTCAGCTTCTTTGCTCGTCTTATACTTGTGTGTTGCTCACAATAACATTTCTAGCCCATCGTCAGTCCAAACAAAACAATCTTTTTTTTTTTTTTGGTTTGTATTTACCATTGCTGTTCTCTGTATGTAAACACAACCTGTAAGTGAATATCTAGCATAGTGGGTACTTCCTTTTCCTGTTTCCACCATGCCCAGTGTAGACGAACTGCCACATCATTTTGTGTTTTCAGTGGGTGGAGATACTTGTATAAATTATGTGATAGCAATAGGGCACTCAATAATGCCCCTTTTATGTGAAAACATAGTAATGTGGACGTAACCTAAGAGTTCATCTCTGTTTTCTTTCATTCTTATTATCAGAGGTGATACATTAGTAGTTCGATCATAACCCTAGGGATGTTTGAGTATGTTTTTGTGGTGTCCTCTAGAAGTTTTCAAACTATATAATTTATTTGGAGTTTCATTATATCTTCCCAAGTTCATTGACATTAGACAAGTAGTGTTGCTAATGCATTGTTAATGTAAAAACACCTGAAAAACAGGAGCATGCCAGGAAATACTGAAGCCAGTTTATTCGTCTAAGCAAAATGATGGGCCTTTTTCAGGCTATATGATGCCACCCATGGTGTGATTTCATTGCCTGGCTGACACGCACTTTGTTGATCCTGCTTCACAAAGGATAGCCTACAATAGATTATGTCAACTTTAAGATAACAAGTAATTAAGTAATATAAGAAAGGTTTAGGGTAGAATAGGCCATTCATTCCTGAACATTTTGGGCATTGGTATATACTGATCAAGAGTAGATTTTGCACAAATGTTAGAAAGTTTTTCTTGAAAAACCATATACACATGGAATCATTTACCAAGTAATGTGGAGAACATTAGGACTTCAGGAAACTTTACAAAATGGCTTGATGTTATTTCAGAGATATTAGGTGGCTAGAATTGGTGAGCTTTGCTGGGCCTATTCTCCTCTAAATTTTTTTAATGCTCTAATTTCGTGAATTATTATTAGGACACTAATGTTAAAAAAAGGTTGGATTTGAAAGTTCTAAGGATGCCAGGCTAGTTTCAGATAATGTACTAAATAGCTTGTTGCACGCATCTATAGTTGTCTATATGAAGAAATATTTACCACCATTTTTCTAAAATGTTCTTTAAACCAGCTTCCATATCGCATTATGTTGTTAAAATATTTCAGAATAACAGTGGAAATTAACCCTGATTACACCCATAAGGCCATGTGATATTAAATAACTTTTTCAGCAATTTTCAGTCACAGACTTAATTCACATAATGTTAGTGAGTTGGAGGCAGGTGTAATGCGCTACTGTAACCAACAATGTTGTACTATGACATACCCAGCAACTCCCTACAACTAGTTTGTGGCTCACCCAGACTTAAATCGTAGGAGTAGGATCTAGGTGCATGAGAGGTGACAAACCAATGAATGCTCATGTGGAAGTACAATGCAGTGAAATGGAATAAGCAACACAGAAGAGAGGCACTTCTCCTTGATGTCTCGCAATTTACGTACTACAACAGAATTAAAAAAAGAAAAAAAGGGCCAAGATTGTGGCTGAACTCACCATATGTGTAAGCAGGAGTTCATGTCAGGAAGTTTAAATAAAGTTCATTAATGGATTATTTAAGGGAGGAGAAATTTGGTGGGTGGAGTAGAAAAAAAAAGTGTTCTTGGTTAGCTCAGTGCTGTATCTCCACCGTTGTATTATAAAAGTAATAAAATACAATTGGCAAATAGTCCACAAACTGGGGCGACCATCTCTGTGTGCCTTTCCACACATCGAGGACTCAGTCTGCTATGCTACCGAGGTCACCCGCAAACCAACGTTGAATTCTGGTAAGGAGAGTAGTGGACTCTCAACACCCGCTCTTACATACAGTATGCATTAAATCTTCGTACAGTATCAGTTCAGTCAGGCAGCTCATTATTGGCTGTCAAAGAAGAAACTAGCACATCTTTGTTGGAAAGTCATCATGTAGTCGTTTAATTTGACATGATTTTTAGTAATGTAAATTGACCTGCTCTGGCACATAAAAATGTGAGCCTTTTTGAGTTTTGAGTTGAGTCCTAGCAATGCTGGATAGCAAATCTCCTCTAGACTTTCACAAACTCTTTTAGGATCTTTTTATTCTATGGAGATTAAAACTTCACACAGTATTCCAAAAAAGCCAGTTCTGCAACTTAGATATGAAGCCCCATTTAACTTGCAGAAACATGAGTGACGCCATTTATATAATTGTGTGTTTGGACTTCCTGTTTGAACTTTTCCTTAGTCAAGGTTGTGCCGCACAATGAAAATGTCCACTACAATTTGCACTGTTAAAGGTTGCCACAACAATTTGATGTAGGAAAGCAGATCTTATATTAGGCTTGTTTCAAGCACGACATATTATGCTGATCAGAATGCAATTGAGGAGAACCTTCAGATCTTCACCAAGCTCCAGTAATGAGGAGGGCTGCTGTCTCTAACTGACAGTAATATGTTTTAAAAAAAGCTGCCAAAGAAGCCATACATCTGTTCCTTTCACTTTCTGGAAAGGTCTACAGAGGACAAGCCTTTCCCAGAAAATTACCTTGAATATGACGTCCATATTTCAAAGAGGCACAAAAATGATTCCTGATGTGGAAAGAACAGGCATGTAGCAAAACATTGTTTCAAAAGTGTTCCAGGCTGCACAGTGGTTAGGGCTGCTACTGTACTTAAAGCTCTCATTGTACAGTGTATCGAATATTTTTACTTTTTTTTTTTACATTTAACTTCATTTTTCCATATCTATCTACAGAGATTTTACTAATCCTGGACAAACTATTAATTTTGAAGATGGTCTTACTCAGTTTAGTTTATTGTTATCTACTAATTTAACCAGTCTTTTGTCTACATAACCCACTTCATTTAATTAAAGGTCACGTGAAAGTGAAGTTTATCATGGCAGTACTGGCCATAAGAAACAGCCTAGACAGAACATTAGCATTGCAGGGCCCCACTCATGCACAGTCCTGTACTCACACAGGGGAAATGTGGAACTGACTTCAAAAAACATAACCCACACCTTTTATAAATAATACACTCCACTGCTATTGAATATCTTTGTTGTTTCCTCATCTTATTTCTGACAATGTGCCTAATGAGAACTTTTTTTTATAAATAATACAATTAATTTACCTGTGATAAAGTTACGTGTCAGCTTAAACTTCTTTTCAATAATGGCATACTTTCAGACAGTTCTTAAGAATTTCTCCTGTTTGTAACGACTTCCAAAAAATAAACATTCAATTTTTCCATATACATTCAGTCACTTGTTTGAGGACTCTGGGGTATGTGCTGTCTGGTCGTAGTGATTTATTTGTTTTGGCTTTTTTAATATTTGCAGCAAATCACTCTCTGTAATCTACAAATTGTTTGCAATGACCTGAATATTCCCTACAGTTACTGGCCCATTCAGTGACGGAAATATCATAAAAGTATAAATCTCTTATGGATAACTTATACATTATAAGTGATGTATTTTAGTCCCTTTTTACAGTTGTTCACAGGCTCTACAGTTAACTCTGATGCTATATTTCTTGTTATTTAGATTTTATAGAGGCACCCGTTTTCAGTATTTCTTTGCCCCCTGAAAAAAAATCTAATAATTAGTCTGTTGTTTGGGATTATTTTTTTATAGGAGTTGTAGAATTTTTTGTAAGTTTACTATATTCGTACCTCCTTGGTTCTAGGTGTTTGTTCTGTCTTGAAATGCATTCTACCTTATTTGTTTACGACCTATTTGTAATGGGTAAAAAATTACCATTCTGATAATAAAGAAAATAATTTTAGCTTTTATTGATTTTCAATGCCTGTTACTTTAAGATCATTGTTTCTTAATGGCTCGCTGACCTTTTTTATTGTGGAGCCTGCTACACGCCATTGGCTTTGTTAATCAAAATTCTCCCTGGCATCATTTGCATAGACTTGGCTCAACATTATTAAACTGGCAAGTGCCTTGTACACAGAGAAGTTCACTGGTGGTGAATTTTCACAAAGGTTCAAAATAAGCCTAACATCAGGCAATGCTGTGTCTTTGCATAATTCAGTTTCCTGGTGTTAATTAATTGACTGGATCATATAGCACAATGTCCACCAGCTACCAGCATCAGAAGGGAAAGACCATATTTGATAGCCTCAGAACTGTCACAGCCAGGAATGTGTCAATAACAAAGGACCTTGCATATCTATGGTAATTTACCATCATGCATTCATGAAAGTTCATAATATTCAGATTATACACATGGTAATTATACTGGAGTGTATCTGCCTTCAACATAAGAGCTAATTCAGATCATACTATTGTACACATTGTATAAAGAAATAAGAATATTTTCTGCAGTCAAATCAGATGAATGTGATACAAGGTACTTTCAAAGTTTTCAACTGTTGTTTACAGAGTGGCTGATATTTCAATTGCGCTGTTTTCCCAGTTAATTACTTAGACAGCAGGGTGTCAAGGCAAAGCTGTAATTAGTACCTCCTCATTGTTTGTGCCAAGTTTGCACATTCTCCCAATGCCTGTGTGGGTTTTTTTTAAAGCATTCCCATTTCTTCTGACATATTTCCATTCCCAAATAACTATCAATTCTAATTTGGTTAGTGGCCATCTGTAACTGGGTGATGCCATGGACTGGCACACTCATCCAGGACTGTTTCTTGCTTTTCACTCAGTGTCATCCAACTCAGGCACCCCACAGTCATTAATTAAATTAAGTAGGTTGCAGAATATTGTTATGTAAATTTGACTCTCTTAGCACCTGCTCTTCAGATAGCTGATGGCTATCATAGTCCAGAGCAGACTGAACTTGCTAAGGCGACTCAGGTCTTTTGATGTGTGTAGCAAGGCTGCTGGAAATGCTCTGCCAGTCCATAGTAGTGTGAAGGACAGCCGGGTCCCATGCCCGGCAGGGACGCCTCTACTGCATCTGTTCCGGGGGAGCCTCCATGGACAGCTCAATACCTCCCCCGGGACGCTTGTTGGCAGCCTCTCTGGCGGACGATGATTCCCCAACCGGACACATGGCTCCATGGGAGATGGAGTCCTCCACAGCCTGGTTGGGGGCTCGGATTCCGCCAGGGGAAGCTGCATGGACTTGGCAGCCCGGCTGGTCAATTCCTCAGCCCCACCCGGAAATGCAATTAGGCCCAGGTGATCAAGCACCTGGAATACTTCCGGGTGGGGTATAAAAAAGGCCAGCCAGCACCACTCGAGAGAGCCAGAGTCGGGAGGAGGAGGACTAAGCCTGAGGAGGAGTGGTGGTAAAGGGAGAAGAGAGAGAGAGATAGTGTTTGTTGTGCTATATTTAAGTGCTTTTGGGACTGTGTTGGGCCTGTGGGACATGAGGAAGGTGTGCCCCACGGCTGAAGAGAAAATAAAAGCTGTTTTAATTAAGTACGTGCCTCTGCCTGAGTCTGTGCCGGGTCGGGCGCTATATAGTGCCTTTTCACAGTAGCCAGTGTGGTGTTCTATGCTGAAGTCTCCAGGGAAACCAAATTGAGCTCAAAAGAAGCACAATGCCTATATTAACTTGTCAGAAAAGCCTGCTCCATCACAGGGTGAACCCTAGACACACCAGACGCTGTTGTGGAAAAGAGGATGATGGCAAAACTGGATGCCATCATGAAAAATCCCCTCCATCTCCTACAGGAGGTGCTCTCTTAAAACACTTTTAGCCACTTGCTCATTCCAGCATGGTGTGCTAAGAAGCACCTCTAGGGTTCTATTTTGCCCTCTGCTATTAGGCAATTTAATGCGTCCACCCAATGTACTCATTACATTTATTTTAATTATTTATTTACTTATCAATTGATGGATTGATTGGCTATATTATCGATTCTGTGAGACTGTATCCTTGTTTTTAATGTTTCTTCTACTATATGCATCTGAATTTCCTCATGGGATTAATAACGTTCTCATCTAATCTAATGACACAAGGGGTGCCCAATCATGGGCCACACTAGCCGGGTATTTCACCCCAAACAATTTATTAATTTGATGTCATTTATTTCTGTTAACTGAAGTCCTGTCTTTATCTTATGTATCCCCCAGCTCACTGTCTTTAATCTAAAATACTACTAATAGTTCACTTTTTGCCTTTCTTTAAAATTTAGGAAAATGCTTTATGGCTATCAGGGATTTGGAATGCTCAGAAGTCTCTTCAGTGTTCTTCTTTATTTTAATTCACTTGTTTACTAAGATGTTTTAAGTGCATTATTGATTTCCTTTCCTTAAATAAAAGGATATTAGCATTGTAGCATACACAACAACTCACTAGCTAACCTGGTAATAGTTTATCCTATGTGCAGATTTAGCATTATGTACTCATTTGATAAAACATATAGATAGATAGATAGATAGATAGATAGATAGATAGATAGATAGATAGATAGATAGATAGATAGATAGATAGATAGATAGATAGATAGATAGATAGATAGATAGATACAAAAGGCACTATTAGATAGATAGATAGATAGATAGATAGATAGATAGATAGATAGATAGATAGATAGATAGATAGATAGATAGATAGATAGATAGATAGATAGATAGATAGATAGATAGATAGATAGATAGATAGATAGTGCCTTTTGTATCTATCTAGCTATCTATCTATCTATTAGATAGATAGATAGATAGATAGATAGATAGATAGATAGATAGATAGATAGATAGATAGATAGATAGATAGATAGATAGATAGATAGATAGATAGATAGATAGATAGATAGATGAATGTAGCAAGAAGTCAAGCAAAATGACACCTTTTATTTGCTAACTAAAAAGATTACAATATGCAAGCTTTTGAGGTAACTCAGGCCCTTTCTTCAGGCAAAATGTAATACAGAAACTGGACTTCCCTGTGTTCATATAGACACTAGGACAGATACACCATTGAAAAACCTTTTTGTGAGACATCTTAAATTTAACTTTTTACCAAAGCTTACTAAATCAATAACAAATATAATAAACAACAATAACCACTACTAAACAGTCACAGTGAGGCTTTAAGCAAGCGTATTGCTGTTCGTATGAAGGAGCCCCAGTAGCATTTCTTAACCCACTTCTGCTGTATAATTTGTTGACTGAAGGTACTCTGTGTTAGTGTGTCAGAGAAAGTTTGTGAAGCATTGTTCATAATGGCTCTCAGTTTTGACATCTTTCTCACCTCTACTACTACCTCCAGGGGGTCCAGAGTGCCTCCCAAAACTGAGCATACCTTCTTAATCAGATTGTTGGATTGGTGGGTCTCCCTTGAAGTGATGTTGTCAGTCCACCATAGTGTAGAAAGTAAGAAAGAAATCAAAAAGAGCAGGGGCATTTCTACATCTTTGCACTTCTTTAAATATATTGTGGACTTTTTTTCTCAGAAATATGAAACATCTGTGACACGGGAACATGCCGCAGAATGTCTTATGTACTGTCTGTTCCCATAACGACAAGAAAAATATCACAACATAACACATGATTAGGGGGACAGAACTTGTCTTGGTAGCTTTGAGTGCAAGGCAGGAGCCAAGCCTGAACTGGACACCATGAAGTCAGAAAGCCCCCTAATGCATACACCTACAGGGAGACACAGGGAGAATATAAAAAAAAGTACAGAACTTGAATCCAAAACACTGGAACCTTGAGGCGGCAGCAGCTACCACTATGCCACCTGTATTATCTGCTAGAAAACCTTGCAGAATGTTCTATTTAGCTAAACATTGCTTGAGAATTAAACAATTGTCAAATTGATAATTGTGAAGCTTAATAGACCACATTTAAGTGTAAAATTGTTACTAATAAATTTCCGTATGTTATTTTCTGTATTCTTTTTAGTGGAGAAGTGCATTGGAGCTAAATGTTTTCTTTTTAAACAGTCATTTGGTATAATTAGTTGAACACAAGGTAAGATTAAACACACAAGATGTTTATGAGTCTGACTAGACCCCTTTGATGGTTGCTTTATGCAGAAAGCATTTCTTTTTCTACTTGCAGAGAAAAAGAACAAAACTTCTGTAGTTCATTAGGCAGTGCATCTAAGCTTAAGACTGACTGAATACATCAATGTCAGTTGTGTTAACCTTGAAGGCAGAAGACAGTGTCACGCAAACGAAGATTAATGAAATTACTCTAGTGTGTTAATAGCAAGACAAGGCCAAGGCTTTCAAAGTATGGAATTTTATTCCTAACTTTTTTTTTTATTTAAATAAAGGAGTTTTCTTGAAGTTAGTACATTGTTATACAGCAGTAAAACAGTTTGATCATTGACTCAAGTTAAATTAGACAACACACAAGACTTGTTTGGAATAATCATAATGCTGTAAAACGTTTCAAGGCAACTTGATTAGGCTTAATCTAATCTAACTGTGCATTATTTAAACGCTGCAAAAAATATGAAACACAGAGAGATTTAGGTAAACAATTATTGTAGCAGAAATATCTTTTAGATATATAAAAAAAAAAAACCTTGAGCTTACTTGGTTGCCATAAGCAAAATCATCATTAAACGTTTTAAAAGCTGATATGATTATAAATATTTGTAAGTGTTTTCTTTAGTTTACATTCAGGGTTTAATTTTATTTTAGTTTCTTTTCGTTTGTTTCATATATAACATCTTATCTGTGTGTACTATATTGTGAGCCAAACTTGTATTGTTAAAAAGGAAAATATTTTATCTGGTGTGTCTGACAGCTAACATACACAGTACATTTATTAAATGTTAAAAAATCACAATGTCATTTCAAAGTTAATTAAGATACACAAAAACTGTTAACTGTGAAAAAACATTTTAGTTATGGTTCACATACAAAATGGAAAATATAGAAAAGACATTGGGTGAAAGCTATGAAATCGTCTGACATATTTGCCATATTCATGAGTTTAGGCAAAGGATTGAATTTAAAGGTTAAGAGTATATTTCTCCAGCTCTTGACAATGTAGCACGGCCTCTTTTCCATGTCATTGAAATCCCCTTCAGAGAATGACATTTCTTACAGAATGCAGGTAGTGCTTTTATGTACAGAATAATACATTCAGGTTCCGCATTTGTCACCGGGGCTCACCTGCTGACTTTTATCAAGCAATTTCATAGGAAATGCCATCTGAAGGAAGAAGCAATTGAGAATTCAGCTAATTAGCGCTCCTCAGTCAAAGTTATTTGATGAAACTGATCTGGGAGATTGATCTTCATGCCTCACTTGCTTTCTAACTGTGCCCAGTGTGTACTTCCCCAAGCAATTATCATCTGATTGAGGGAACTGACAAATGGGCAATGTTGCTTCTTTTCTCCATTATCCAAAACAAAGTGATTTTCAAGTTGCCCACGATTTTCAACAATTTGGGTAGATATGCTTTCAGGAAGGCCATGTAGCATGAACATTTTATGCGCTACTATAATTATTATTTAAAAATGTATTGTTGCTGTAAAGTGCCAAGGGTACTACTATACTTAGAAAATATACGAGCCAGTTATATTTTACATACAAATCATCACTGACATAAAAAGCTAACAATTCACATCTCACTGTTCTATAGTAGCATGCTGCATACCTATCAGCTGCAGTTTAAGAGCTAAGAAATACTTTCTTGGGTGGGAAGGTTTAACATTCAAAATTGTTTGTTTTCATATTATCTCTCACTGACCAAAAGATTAAAATATGTCCTTGACATTTAAAAACCCGTAACATACCTTCTGTCCTGTGCTGTGGGATATTTGTAGTGTCTATATGTTTATGTTACTAAAATCATAGATTGTAAGTAGCCATAATCCAATCTTAATAGGATACATTTAGTCTAAAAACTATCTACTTCAGTTCTAAAACTGCTACATAGTCAGTGAATTAGCATTGATGTCTGGCGGCTGAAATAATAATTCAATCAATTATATTAGGCAAAACAGAAAATCTTTTGGGTATTTTTCGTATGTGGATTAGTCGTTTAGCCGGATGTAATTGTTGATGATTTGGCGTGATCCTGGATCTGTCGGTTTTTCGAAACTCTTGCTGGAACTGTTGTCATAGCAACACATCCTAATCCTCAAACCTGCTCGGAGCAGGTTTGTTCTACGTAAACAAGGATTAGCTCACACACGTAATCAGTGTCCGTGCGTGGAATTCATTCAGTCATGGCTTCGCCGTTCATGAATGAGCGACCAATTGATATCGGTACGCAAATTATAAGAAGAGAATTTCATATAGAGAGGGGTTTGCGCGATAGGGCAAGATCCTTTATTGCTCCCGGAGGAAATTCTTTTCGAAAGATACCGCTTTAGCCGAGGGGGAATATTGTACCTTAAAGATTTATTAGGACCTTATATTCAAAGTCAAACTCGGTGAAGTCGGGCTCTCACAACCACACAGACAGTATGCATTGCTTTGAGGTTTTTTTACAAGCGGCACTTTTTTATACACTGTAGGCGATGCAGAAAATCCAACTAAAAGTGCAGTTTGCCAGGCAATTCGTAAAGTCTGTTTGGCTCTGAAATATTTCCTTCGGGTTTTCATAGTGTTTCCTGGACACCTGCGTGTGCAGACAATAAAAGAGGCGTTTCATGCCATTGCAGGTAGGTAATACACAGGCTAAAACACCCACAGTTCCATGAAGAATCTCAATCAGCCTAACATTCTCATTACCAGGATTTCCAAATGTGATTGGGGCACATGGGACTGATCAGAGTGGAGTTTGATCAAACATTATTTGGAAAATGTACCTCTCCTCCTGATGAATAATCAGACACAGTGTCTTCATCAAATATTTGACCTTCGTCAATATCTCGTTGGTCAGACACAGGTTCAAGGGATATGACATTCCCTGCAACTGACCCAACAAAAAAGAGGGCTATATGGAACATACCTATGGCACACATGGAGGACAAATATATGCAATGACCATCCTTTACCTGAAATGAAGTGACCACTACATCCTGCCACTGGTTCTGAGGAGGAGCTTCCCCCTGGAATGCCCTCAGAAACAGGGCGATGGGCATTTTGCTGGAGAGCCAACTCTTCTGCAGGGGTTAGGTCTGGACCATGTGGACCTCCAGCTGTTGTTTGCTTGTCTTCCTTCTTATTAGCTTTAAAATTAATGTTTTTTATATTATATATGATTCTTTATGTCAACAGTTCTTTAAATAGTTATATACCAATATTTACCAGTTTGAAGTATATTCTTGTACTTCACTTTAACCTGTTCCCATGTTCTCCTTGTGCTCACGTTTGATCTGGAATTATGACATATTAAATAATAATTAATCTGACACATAGGAAATGAAACACTGCATTCAGTAAGTACAATGCACACTATTTAGCGTTTAATTTGTCGGCCACTTTTTGCCAGCCATCTTTTCTGGTCTGGGCTGCTTTTGCAGTGTTACCCCTTGTGCATATTAAATCTTGAAATTCTTCATGTCCTTCGAATAAAAGGTCTTGCGCCGCGTGTGTGAAAAAAAAAATGCGCCCGTTCTTTCGTCATTTTGTTATTGCCTATCAAAGACTTGCTGATCATGTTTTCTAGACTCAATATATATGGGCTTTTCAATCAGCGCGGGCGCTCACATTTATCTCGTATGATTAGATCCAGCTAGACTAATCTAATACATGGCTGCGTTTGAAAAACCGACTTATCCCGGATGAGTGTCACCGGCATTAACTTATCCAAGATGAGGCACCTGATCTCAGATGATTTAAGCGACGTACGAAAAATACCCCCCAGATCTTTGATACAACCTTAAACAATGCCCACAACCAGTGGGTGGAAATAATAGAACTGTCTGTTTGGAGACTGTTGTACAGTGCCCTGTGTAGATGACAAATCGAGAGAGGTTATACTCAAACAGTACAGCACAACTATGTGGCCACTGCAATAATGTGTGCAGTTTAACTCCCCATATTACGTGGACATAATAACACTAGAGTAAGCTCAGGTAAAATCTGCTGTACTGACTGCATAAGGTAGCAACAGCTTTGAAAGGACTTGGAATCAGAAGATGCTACTACGTCAAGCATTTCAAGCCAAATGTCAGAAAAAGACAAATAGTTAAGGAAACAGTTCTCAGGACATGTTTCAAGTACCATGGTCAGGAAATGTTACGGCATAGTTTGGTAACCAAAAACATTAAAAGAAACACATAACCAGAGCCAAAATCGTAATATGTAGCTAAAAAGCAGGGTAAAAAATATCCATAACCAGGAATACAAAAACAACAAAGAGTGAATTCAGAGGTCGTTTGGGAGAATCCAATCAAATAGAACTAGGAAATGCATGATGTGACCTTTATAAACTGGTCCTGGAAATGTTAGGAACCACACACTTCCAGTTGACCTTCCCAAACAATGGTATAGCAACCATCCATGAACACTCACCAAAATGGCAGTGGCATTTTAAAAAACGTATCAAAGAATCAAAGCTTTATCGTTTAAGAAATCTGAAATTAAATGGTGATAAGACAGAAGAGATTACAGCTACGAAGGAAATGGTTATGGATGCTGGCTGTGTCTATGAGATACCGATGATAAACATTTCAAATAAAGATTTCTAAAAGATTTCAGGTATTTCTGCAGATACATAAGAGTGTCAGTGAGAAGCCCTGAGAGTTTAATTTAATTTCCAGCATGGTGAGAGGTATACCAGTATTCTAGTGTATTCTATGTGAATTTCCCCTTGGGATTAATAAAGTATCTATCTATCTATCTATCTATCTATCTATCTATCTATCTATCTATCTATCTATCTATCTATCTATCTATCTATCTATCTATCTGTCTGTCTGTCTGTCTGTCTGTCTGTCTGTCTGTCTGTCTGTCTATCTATCTATCTATCTATCTATCTATCTATCTATCTAGTGGATGTTCCTTCCATTATGCAACCCGCTATATCCTAACTACAGGGTCACGGGGGTCTGCTGGAGCCAATCCCAGCCAACACAGGGCACAAGGCAGGAAACAAACCCCGGGCAGGGCGCCAGCCCACCACAGGGCACACACACACACCAAGCACACACTACGGACAATTTAGAATTGCCAATGCACCTAACCTGCATGTCTTTGGACTGTGGGAGGAAACTGGAGCACCTGGAGGAAACCCACGCAGACATGGGGAGAACATGCAAACTCCACGCAGGGAGGACCCGGAAAGCGAACCTGGGTCTCCTAACTGTGAGGGACTAGTGGATATTGATCAATTTTATTCTAATAAATCAACCTCTCACTGCTGCAGGTCTGTACGACATAATTATTTCCAATATTTTTAGACTACATGGACTCCCTGCTTCTGATAGAAGTCCTGTCATATGTCAGAGAACATTTCGTCTTGGGATGGAAACTAAAATGCAATAAACATCAGATATTATGTAGAAGCAAAATAAACAAACGTAAACAACAAATCAAGACACTGGAAAATACTTGACTTGTAATAGTACTGTAGCAGTTTTCTGAACTAGTATTTTCCACCTTTAGGTTTGTACTATTGGATATGATTAGGTACCAGAAGGTACTGTACTCTGATAGTATATATGGATAACATGTTCAATATGCCAATAACCCTTAAAACACACTAACTGTCCCCAATGATGTTATTGCATCTATTCAGTAAAAGCTCTCCTGGGTAAGCCTGACATCGCTGACAAACAATATGAAGCTTAATGCTTATTTCCTACAATACTGTATATTAAAGTTGGATGACCAGCCTCCTCTCCTTCCTCTCTTTTTCAGCAAAATGTTTCTTCTACACAAGCTCCAAGTTACATGCATCTATAGATACTAGTGTGTGTGTTTTCAGTAAATTTTGTATAACTTTGCTGTGGCCTTTTTGTTGCATTTTTTAAATATTTATTTAAAATAGCATTACAAACATGCTGGGCTATTTAGAAAGCCCAACTGTTGGATGCCAGGAACCAGACATACTTTCTGCTTAAACTAACGTTCATGTGTCCACTCATATTCCACATCATTAAAAATACTTTGGACAATTCTTTAATACGAGAAACATTTCTTCACATTTCTTTAACTCTTAGCTTTAATATCAGTTTGCTTCATTTCAAATGTGAAGACTTTTTTTGTATTTCTGATCACAACTGTCACCATAAAGAGAGCCTGTGGGATTAAAAGTCTTGGATTTTATAGAACTATTCCTGATTAAGGTTTTACTTTTGATGCAGGTCTGTTTTTTGATTTTCACATTAACTTATAATTTACTACAAAATTTAATTTTTGTTAATTTTCAACAGTCCTTAGAATAACAAATTCTTACCATTTCAGGATACAAACATTTTATTTCAGGTATTTCTATTTGGCAGACTTGTTGCACTTTTAGGCAATTCATCTACTCCCTTTTGACCTACAGATAATTAAGAATACAATAAGGATTATAACAAGGAAGCATAATTACCCTTGTCAAGTTTTTCAGTGTGTTAGCTGGCAACCTGTAAAGTTTTAAACTAATCTTTAACCTCTCATAATACCTTTGCTACAGAAGCTCTGAACCACACAATGAAAAAACGTATTGGACAGTCCTTATCGGGCACAGTGGTAGTGCTGCTGCCTCATAGTAAGGAGACCTTGATTTCGCTTCCCAGGTCCTCCCTGCGTGGAGTTTGCATGTTCTCCCCGTGTCTGCATGGGTTTCCTCCGGATGCTCTGGTTTCCTCCCACAGTCCAATAACATATAAGTTAGGTGCATTGGTGATCCTAAATTGTCCCTAGTGTGTGCTTGGTTTGTGGGTGTGTGTGTGTGCCCTGCGGTGGGCTGGCGCCCTGCCTGGGGTTGGTTCCTGCCTTGCGCCCTGTGTTGGCTGGGATTGGCTCCAGCAGACCCCCGTGACCCTGTAGTTAGGATATAGTGGTTTGGAAAATGACTGACTGACTGACAGCCCATACAGTGCATCCGGAAAGTATTCACAGCGCATCACTTTTTCCACATTTTGTTATGTTACAGCCTTATTCCAAAATGGATTAAATTCATTTTTTTCCTCAGAATTCTGCACACAACACCCCATAATGACAAGAACACCCCATAATGAAAAAAGTTTACTTGAGGTTTTTGCAAATTTATTAAAAATAAAAAAACTCAAAAATCACATGTACATAAGTATTCACAGCCTTTGCTCAATACTTTGTCGATGCACCTTTGGCAGCAATTACTGCCTCAAGTCTTTTTGAATATGATGCCACAAGCTTGGCACACCTATCCTTGGCCAGTTTCGCCCATTCCTCTTTGCAGCACCTCTCAAGCTCCATCAGGTTGGATGGGAAGCATCGGTGCACAGCCATTTTAAGAACTCTCCAGAGATGTTCAATCGGATTCAAGTCTGGGCTCTGGCTGGGCCACTCAAGGACATTCACAGAGTTGTCCTGAAGCCACTCCTTTGATATCTTGGCTGTGTGCTTAGGGTCGTTGTCCTGATGAAAGATGAACTGTCGCCCCATTCTGAGGTCAAGAGCGCTCTGGAGCAGGTTTTCATCCAGGATGTCTCTGTACATTTCTGAAGTCATCTTTCCCTTTATTCTGACTAGTTTCCCAGTTCCTGCTGCTGAAAAACATCCCCACAGTATGATGCTGCTACCACCATGCTTCACTGTAGGGATGGTGCCGGGTTTCCTCCAAACGTGACGCCTGGCATTCACATCAAAGAGTTCAATCTTTGTCTCATCTGACCAGAGAGGCTGCCATGTGCCTTTTACTAAGGAGTGGCTTCCGTCTGGCCACTCTAACATACAGGCCTGATTGGTGGATTGCTGCAGAGATGGTTGTCCTTCTGGAAGGTTCTCCTCTCTCCACAGAGGACCTCTGGAGCTCTGACAGAGTGACCATCGGATTCTTGGTCACCTCCCTGACTAAGGCCCTTCTCTCCCGATCGCTCAGTTTAGATGGCCGGCCAGCTCTAGGAAGAGTCCTGGTGGTTTTGAACTTCTTCCACTTACGGATGATGGAGGCCACTGTGCTCATTGGGACGTTCAAAGCAGCAGAAATTTTTCTGTAACCTTCCCCAGATTTGTGCCTCGAGACAATCCTGTCTCTGAGGTCTACAGACAATTCCTTTGACTTCATGCTTGGTTTGTGCTCTGACATGAACTGTCAACTGTGGGACCTTATATAGACAGGTGTGTGCCTTTCCAAATCATGTCCAATCAACTGAATTTACCACAGGTGGACTCCAGTTAAGCTGCAGAAACATCTCAAGGATGATCAGGGGAAACAGGATGCACCTGAGCTCAATTTTGAGCTTCATGGCAAAGGCTGTGAATACTTATGTACATGTGCTTTCTCAATTTTTGTATTGTTAATAAATTTGCAAAAACCTCAAGTAAACTTTTTTCACGTTGTCATTATGGGGTGTTGTGCGTAGAATTCTGAGGAAAAAAATGAATTTAATCCATTTTGGAATAAGGCTGTAACATAACAAAATGTGGAAAAAGTGATGTGCTGTGAATACTTTTCGGATGCACTGTATCTCACTGTACATACTTGAAAATATCTCGTACATATATGAAAGTATCACGTTTTCACTGTTTTCATGTATATATGAGATACTTTCACGTACATAAAAGATAAAATTAGATTAAAAAAATGACAAAAGTGAACTTTTGGTATAACTTGTACGTATGTGAAAACATCTTGTACATGCATAAAGTATCCTGTACAAGATATTTTCACATACATATGGGATATTTTCATGCATGTAGATATATTTTTTTATTGTGGAATTCAGACCTTTCCTACTTCTAACCAATAAAGCTGTGGAATATATAGACCTCATTACCTTGATAAAAATATTCACACTTAACATGCTAAAAGAAGATAAACCAAATCACTGAAGGTGGATCTGATGACTAATGTAAAAGATGTCTTAATGATCTTGAAAATTTAATTTGTACTTATAATCAACTATTTTGTTTCAGCTTAGTCATGCTATTGTTCCTTTATTATCATACTATATAAAGCCAGAAAGTTAATCAAAAGTTTATCTATTTGTCCTAATAATTTATATAGATAGATAGATAGATAGATAGATAGATAGATAGATAGATAGATAGATAGATAGATAGATAGATAGATAGATAGATAGATAGATAGATAGAGTAGAAAAGATTATTCTTAAAGTAGATGATTTACATAAATTCAAAGAGAATCATAAGCATATATGAAAATAAGTATTATATCCTAATGCATGCTGGGCATAGTAAGGGTTAAATCATAAAAACCTGTGTCTGCCTATTTTATTACTTTTTTCTTTACAGCTGCAAACCACCAATATCTTGCTGTTAAGCTTAAAAACTTTAGTCAAGGACACTGAGTACTTTGAGAGGGCTAAGCAGACCATTGTTTTAGAAATGCAGCTGCTTAATACTTCAACCCTGAGAGATGCTTGGACGTCAAGTAACTTTCACTTGAGAAACACGATATCTTATGTGGGTCCTCCTGGTTTTGACTTAAGCTGTGTACTTGATCAATGTTTGGACACCTGCACAGGGTATGAATTAATGATGGCAGTTTCGGTCAAGTGATGTTGCTCACATCCGTATTAGAAACACAGTCCTTGAAGCCCACAAACTGTGGTTTGCCCGAAAGATAGTCTATTATTGTGGTCACCATAGGCTCATCACTGAGCTTGTCTTTACACATTAGCTATTCTTTAACAGTGCATGTAATTACAGTATTCAGGCTAGATAATGACAACCAGTGGGCCAAAGCAACCTGCCTAGAACAAGTTTTGAGGTAGTCACAAAAAGTATGAGGGGGAGTCAAAAATTATCAGCACTCCAGTTATATAAAAAACTTCTGTTGGCAGCACTGTTTTATCAGTGCTTTCTGTTCAAGGTCCCTGTCTCCACAGTTACTGCTGGGCTGGTGTACAGATAATGTGTTATTTCAGATCATTTGTAACTATGGTGTGAGAAACAATGGCTGCCTCACTTGTGATTTTTTGTGGTCTGAGGGTGATATGGAGAAAGTATTTTGTCGCGAAGAAAGAAGTGTGTATGAATGAATAGAGAAGTTCAAGGAAGGTTGCACAAGTGTCAGCAACTAGTGATAGTAGATAATGTAGCAAATCATTTGCAAATCAGCCATGGCTCTGCCTCTGCAATAATCCATGACATGGGATTCGAAAGAAACCCTACGAGGATGAAGACTCACGTCTGATGAAAAGGTGAAGACAGCAGTGCATTTGTGGCTTGCAGCTCAGCCTAAAACTGCAGAATACGAAATCTTATTGATAGAATGACAAAGTGTATTGAAAAGCAGGGAGATTATGTCAAACAATGATGTATTTGTCTTTTCTGAAAGTTAATTGAAATAAATTCTACAGCCGGAGTGCGGATCATTTTCTACTCACCCATGTATATGCTGACTATTTCATGTTATCTAAAACTATGTGTTGGACTATGTGAAGTAAATGGAATAGAAAGGGGACTAACCTTTAGCTAACGTCATTGGTGATCGCCATAGTGCATGTATTATGTAGTACCAGCTGTTGACTTGATGCACTGCGTCATACAACACCTCAACAAGCCTGGATAACTCAGAGAGAATATATCAAATATTTCTGGAATCAAAAAAGTTTGAAGCACTAACTAGTTTCTATATGTTTATAGGATTTGTTAAGAGAGTTGTTTTGAGGTCTGTAGTAATGGATATACTGTAAATTACATACAGATCCTAAATACATTTGTTTTGGTTCTATCAAAGGCAAGGGCATCCATTTACATTTACATGTTTTCACTCATCAGCCTGGGGTCTCTTTTGAAAGAAGTGTTACAGAACAAAGTTGCAAACTTTATGAATATGGAATTTCTGTTGCTTTTGAGGAAAACAACAAACCTACTATTAGATAAAACAAACAAGATAACAGAGAAAATGTAGAGGACAGAGGAGCGAGTAACAGGCTAAACTGACTGAACTTGACTAACAGTGAATCTGAGAATATTTCAGGCCTGTTTATACTAATTTTGTTTCAGTTTAGTTACTGAGTTGATTAAGACAACCAAAAGGTGAAAATTACCTGTAATGACCTCTACTATGTTCGCTTCCCGGGTCCTCCCTGCGTGGAGTTTGCATGTTCTCCCCGTGTCTGCGTGGATTTCCTCCGTGCGCTCCGGTTTCCTCCCACAGTCCAAAGACATGCAGGTTAGGTGGATTGGCGATTCTAAATTGGCCCTAGTGTGTGCTTGGTGTGTGGGTGTGTTTGTGTGTGTCCTGCGGTGGATTGGTTCCTGCCTTGTGCCCTGTGTTGGCTAGGATTGGCTCCAGCAGACCCCCGTGACCCTGTGTTCGGATTCAGTGGGTTGGAAAATGGATGGATGGATGGACCTCTACTATACCTACCATCCATCTATTTCCTATCAATCCAAACAAATGTTGGTTTTGTGGGCTACAGATTGTCCCGACAGCATTGCACACAAGGCAAGAACAGCCATGAATAAGGCATCAGTCTACAGTGGAGAACACTAATTGCTTGCTTATACCAGGCCCATAAAAATTGTTCACTTAACAATTGTTCTCATTTGGCAAAACAGGAATATCCAATGAGAATCCCAAGCAGACATGAGTGTTGGTTGCGTGTTGTCCCACTGCACTGACTGGAAACATGGCATGGTGTCCCTGTGCTGGCTCTCTCTCAGAAAAAAGCAGGGAGAGGGTCCACTTTGTGGTGCAGCACTCCTTAGAATGCAGCTGAACAAATGCAGATTCAGGAGAGCCCAGAATGAAGCAAACATAAATAAAGCAAATAAAATAATTTATTTTAAATAATCTGTAATAATATAAAACTCATGTCAGTTAAGTTTGTGGATGATGCCAAACTACATAGAAAGGCAGATAATATACAATTAGGTAAATTGTTACAGTGGGACTTGGACAGCATACAGGCTTGGGCAGAATTGTGGCTGAATAAGTTTAATATAAGTAAATGTAAATTATTACACGTAGGAAGTAAAAATGTTAGATATGAATATACAATGGGAGGCCTGAATCATGAAAACATTCTTTATGAGAAAGATTTAGGAGTTGTAGTGAACTCATCACTATCTGCATGAGACTCACGATCTCATGAACTAATCACTATCTACATAAGTGTACAGTCGCAATCAAGAAGGCTAATAAGATGTTAGATTATATAGCACAATTTGTGGAGTACATGTCAAGAGAAGTTATTCTTAAATTATATAACGCACTCATGGAGTACTGTGTACAGTTTGGTCTCCATATAGCAAAAAAAGATGTAGGAGCGCTGGAGAAAGTCCAGAGAGGAGTGACTATGCTGACACCTACACTGCAAAGCATGGGTTATGGTGAAAGGTTGGAGGAGTTTAACCTTTTCAGTTTAGGCAAACAGAAATTAGGAAGTGAAGTGATTGTAGTGTTTAAAATTATGAAGGGAATTAGTCCAGTGGATTGAGACTGCTACTTTAAAATGAGTTCATGAAGAGCAGGAGGACACAGTCGGAAACTTGTTCAGGACAAATTCTGCACAAACGTGGAAAAACACAAAAAACACAGACACATGGAATAAACTACCAGGTACTGTGGTAGAGAGTTGGACTTTAGGGACCTTCAAAGGGGAATAGGATTACCAACCTTGTTAGGCTGAATGGCCTGCTCTCAAATGCTCAAAATCAAGGGGAACACAGGGGGAATGGCTGTCACAAAAGCAACACTGCAAAAGCTTGAGTGATGCCACTATTCCAGACCCCTGTTTTCTTGTCTGCAGTCCCACCATCGTATGACTAGCATAATAAATATTGCTATGCAACTGACATTTCTAGATTCAGGTGAAAGGAAAGGCCCATTCCTGACAATGGGGAAAACATATGGACCCCACCCAGACAGTGACAGGGCCAGGATTTTGAACCCAGGCCTCGGGACTTGTGCTGCACTGAATCTTGATGCTTTCACTACTGCTTGGTTTTACACAGTCAACTAATGCTGTGGATATCACATTTATGATTGGGTCACGTTCTATATGAAACAAATACAAAAATCTATTAGCCTTGGCCTTGGCCTTGGCTTTAGTTCAAAATAGATGAACTTGGGTTGGGACGTAATCACGTATCTATACACACCATAAATACAAGCCATGGGCCGCAAATATTTTTAGACCTGCTAAGTGATCCATCAGCAGTTAAAACGCTAAAACAACCCTGACCCCTCAAGTGCAGGAAACATACAACAGGCCAACTTCTGCACTAAATTCTCAAGGGCATCACTAGCTTCCTGAACTGGCCAGTTAACCTTATTTAGATGGGAACCATCTATTATAGAAAGTGTCCAAAAAAATAAAAGAACTGTGTGGTATCATTAGCAGCAAAAACTAAATCCATAAAAGGTTTAAGCAATGTAGTTGGGAAAAAAAACGTATTTCTAAACACTCTCTGATAAGATGAAGAAAAAACGTATAATTACAATCAGAGATTAATAGACAGATCATATCCTCTGACCAATGAAAATAAAGTATACTTCATTCAACAAGTATTGTATACAAAAAGGTGTTTTTCCTCTTAGTATTAAGCAATTAGTGTTTAGCCTACATTTATATAGATAGAATATAGAGTATATAATACTACAGGTAAATTTAGCCATTTACTGTTTTAGGATAAAGGATTGGATGCTCATTGAGAACTGTTTCTGGGTCAGCATAAAAATCCACAGCAGGTATGATACATTACATCTGGCAAAAATCCCAGCATTAACATTTGACTGAGCTGTTTTGCATTTCTTCTTTTAAAGGGAGATATAAGGCAGACCTCTCCTCAGAGTAAAATCACAGAAACAAAAAGTGCCTGTGCCACCAGTGCTGAATAAAAGTGATTTTTAATAAAGCAGAAAAAGCATCAAGTTCATGTGTTTTTCACATCATTTTACCCAAAAATCACAGATTTCAAGCTTTTCAACATGATATTGGAGGACGTAAGACTTTAGCATCTAAGAATAAGAATTTCAGAAAACCAGTAGCAATCTGTACTTTACAACTCTGTCTCATAGGATATTGTCATGGATGTTAATAAACAATAGCCTCCCCATTATTTGTGTGGAAAATTTTGACTCTATGAGGAAAAATAAAAGTATTGACATTTAAAAATTTTATGACTAAGTATTAGTGTGATTAAACATGAGTGTGTCCCATTGTGGCATTGTAGCTCCCTGCATCACTGGAAAACCGATGGTTGGAAAATAAAACCCTAACCTTTTCAAACTCAAACTTCAAGCTGGGGAAAACATACAAATTAAGCCTGCATGAAAAGTGCATTATTAACATAGTATGCCTGCACTTTGGGCCATGATTTTTCTAAAATAAAAAAGGCATACTGGGAGTACTTGACACCGCAGGCAGAAAACAACCAGTGAGCCATCAGTAACATGTGAATGTCTTGTATGGATATAGCAGTCATCGGTTGTGGAGTTCTGCCTTCTGAGTTTGTGTACAGGTTGTCTGTGTGGGGTTTGCACGTTGTTCCTGTATTTGCATGGATTTTTGTCTGGGTACTCCAGTATTCCTCTCCTAAAGTGCACTGTGCTCAATTAATTGGTGTCCCTTAATTGGACTCAAGTTTTTCAGTATGACTGAGTGAATGGATGTGATCCGAGATGGCCTGGCACCATAGGGTCTCGTCATAACCATGGCTGCCAGGATAGGCTCTGCACTTCTGAAATGGATGAAGCAGGTAGAATAATAAATGGAATGGATTCTAGCAGAGTTAAATTAGGACACTTGTTTTGGAACCAATGCAGTTATGTTAATGCTGGACTCATAATACTAATAGTGTTATTTAAGTACTTGTTTTAGACAGAGGGAGTTTGAAGGGAACGAACAAAGGATAGATAGATAGATAGATAGATAGATAGATAGATAGATAGATAGATAGATAGATAGATAGATAGATAGATAGATAGATAGATAGATAGATAGATAGATAGATAGATAGCACTAGGAAAATGACTCTTCAAAATGCAGATAAATAGAATGAATATGTTGCTTTTCCCAAATCAATTGTTTAGAAGTTTTTGAAGATGGCAGAAATACACTGTATGTTCAGTTTAAACTGAATATCATTTTACAGTAGAACATAGCCTTGAGTGTCTTTAGGAAATCTTGAACACAGACTTTGGTTGATATTAAAGTCTTGGATTCCATTCTGACTGTTGAACAGCATGTCAAGTCATTGTACATTCAAGGATATTTAAGAGGTGGTTGGACTTTGCCAGTTTAACTGTTTTACATGCTTTGTGGATCTATAGACGTCAGGCACTTGTTGACCACACACACACACACCCACACACGCACATAACCACACACACACAGTGCAGCCTTTCAGGATCAACATTCTTATAGAAAAAGCCAATCTGCTGCATAGAAATGCACTGTAACACCCTATAAAGAGAAACTGACAGCTCCATCCTAGGTTAGACTGCATAAATAGTAGGTAAAAAATGATTAAAAGAACATGTCTGTGTGTTTGGGCATCTGTGCATTGCTGTGTCTCTGTCATTCCATCAAATGGCAAATCACAAACATCAACACTGCTTTTGCGAATCCCATACTAATTGGTATAACTGAGACAAATACCAACAGATGGCGCATCACAAACATTTGCAGTAATAAAATGCATTACATTTGTCATTCCAACAGATGGTGCATCACAAACAATAACACCGCTTTTATGAATCTCAAACTAAATGGCATTTAACTGAAACATATGCATTGTATTTGTCATGCCAACAGATGGTGCATCACAAACATTTGCAGTAATAAAATGCATTACATTTGTCATTCCAAAAAATGGTGCATCACAAACAATAACACAGCTTTTAAGAATCCCAAACTAAATGACATTTAATTGAGAGATATGCATTGCATTTATCATTCCAACAGATGGTGCATCACAAACAATAACACAGCTTTTATGAATCTCAAACTAAATGGCATTTAATTGAAACATATGCATTGTATTTGTCATGCCAACGGATGGCGCATCACAAACATTTGTAGTAATAAAATGCATTACATTTGTCATTCCAACAGATGGTGCATCACAAACAATAACACAGGTTTTATGAATCCCAAACTAAATGGCATTTAATTGAGAGATATGCATTGCATTTATCATTCCAACAGATGGTGCATCACAAACAATAACACAGCTTTTACGAATCCCAAACTAAATGACATTTAATTGAGAGATATGCATTGCATTTATCATTCCAACAGATGGTGCATCACAAACAATAACACAGCTTTTATGAATCTCAAACTAAATGGCATTTAATTGAAACATATGCATTGTATTTGTCATGCCAACAGATGGCGCATCACAAACATTTGTAGTAATAAAATGCATTACATTTGTCATTCCAACAGATGGTGCATCACAAACAATAACACAGGTTTTATGAATCCCAAACTAAATGGCATTTAACTGAGACATATGCATTGTATTTGTCATACCAACAGATGGCGCATCACAAACATTTGTAGTAATAAAATGCATTACATTTGTCATTCCAACGGATGGTACATCACAAACAATAAATGCATATTATTGCTACAAATGTTTCTGATGCCCCATCTGTTAGAATGACAAAAATAATGTTTTTTTTTACAACATGCATTCAAAATATATTGATTACTTAGATGTTTATCCATCTTACACAGGTAGCACAGTTAGTAGTTTATAAAGGAGAAGGCAAAGTATTTAAAATGGAATTAGACAAAATCTTAATACAAAAATAGGAAAAGTTTAAATTAGAATTACAAAATATATTAAGGGAGTTTGACAAGAGATATTTGCAGAGGTTCAATGCATAGTACTAGACTAAAGTGTCTCTGCCAAATTCCTCATTATATTGATTGATTGTTGCCTGATTAAAGATGCACAACAACAGACACTAATAGGAGGGGCAAAGAGCAATTTGCACACAAAAGCAGTTACTAGAGGCAGAGCTCCACTTACTGTATATTCTGAAATAGTCCTGCCCATGAGTTAGGCCTTCCAGACCCACTCATTAATACAAGAAACTTTACAAAAACAAACTGTCCATAAGAGCATCACTGTCCAGCACTCAAAGAGCCATCTCAGTAGCCGAAGCAGAACAATATTTTTGGGGGATATCTGGTCCATGGGAGTGTCCCTACAGCACCAGAACATCCCCTCCTGGATCTTATAATGACTTTCCTGGGTACACTGCCCTAAACTCCTGAGGGTTCAGGATCACAAACACATCTTTATGTGGCTGGGAACTATAGAATATACCAGCAGGACCTGGAACCCTGAAAGTCCTCCTGGTGGGGCCTAGAATTGGGTGGTAAAAGAGCTCCACCTTTAAGCAAATAAAGTAGTCTTTTTAACCATTCTAACAAATGGAGCACTTACTTTATAACTACACAGGACAAAATCGAGATCACTGCTTAAAGGGAACTAGAATGGTGGGGTGTTTTGGGAAGGTATTCACTGGTGCACCTGGAGAAAGAACTTAAAGAGATTAATGTAATACCTGGTTACAAAGCACATAGCATTGTCTTCAAACCAAAACATAGCTCTCTGCCGTTGCTGCAAAAAAGTGCTGATTGTCCATAAATTAAGTGAGGAAAATCAACAAGGTGGTTTTGAGCTTACAGTTGTGATCTATATAGTATTTAGCTCAAGAATTCTGTCCCGTGCAGGCTGAACAGACATGTCAGCAGAAGTGTGAATATGTGAAGAGGAACCTGCTTCTTTTGTGGAAAACCTGAGCTGCCAAACTGTAGTGTGGCGCAGCCCTCTGAGAAGCACAACTGGAAGAGCAAATCTAGAGTGTAGATTAGGAGGAGCCAACATGAAAGAAGGTGTAAAAAATGCAACAACAAAAAAAAACATTTATGAATTATGTTTGTGATGTAGAAGAGTGGTCAAAATTGATAAGTCATATGGTGAAACACAAGCAGCCTACCCAGGAATCCAAAACAGCACAAGAAAAAATTGTAATCCATAAACAGGCAAATGTCAGAATCATTAGAATTGGAAAATACATAAAGGGAGCTTAACAGGAAGATCTGGCAGATGGAAGGCCTCTGCTTAACATCCTCTTTTACTCATCGTGCTGCTTTTATTAAATGACTACTGCCTTATTAATGTTGCAAAGCAACAGAGTGGAGTCCTAGCCACATCCTGACAAACAGAAGATTTATGAGAGCATACCTTGCAATATCTTCCGACGAGTGCTGCATAAGTGCAAGATTCTGTTTCAAGCCATTCAGTTTCTATATTTTCAGAGCAAGAGCCTGCATTCTTACCATGACTGGCCATGGTTAACTGGGTTACAGAACTCCAACAAAGGTGTATGTTGTCTGCCCAGGGTTTTCACACACAAGATATCAAGATGCACCTTAGGCTTTGTGATTATTCAGCTTAATGACGATGTTGATCTGCTCTTTAAATATCATGTTGTCACTTATTCTAATGGGAATGTACAGGGTGCAATGGGGCCATTTGCTGCCAAGTATGACTTTGTCAGGGCAATAATCAGCATATCCATATCTGTAGTCACACTTTTCTCCAAGTGAATAGCAACGTTCTCTTGATAGGTGAGAGGGAAGCAAATGGCCCAAACTGGACGAGTTCAAGTTCCTCACGGTTTTGCATATGAGAGAGAATCTTGATAAACTAAAATGGAGCCTGCTGGAACTATTCTGAAACTCTTCTGCCTGTGTGTGAACAGCACCTCATGTAATTATAATGCCTGAAACATCATTAGAGGAGAACTGTTACTTTAATCTAATGCAGTGGAACTGACACGTTTCAAGTAAGCAGCTCTAAAGGCAAAAAAAACCCCCAACAAATTCTGAATAGGCACATTTATTTTAAACTTTAGAATCTTAATATTAAGAGTGTTTTGTTAATATGTCAGCAGTACTTTGTTTTAACACGTTTTTCTTATTTGTAATAGTTTTACATCTAAATATAAAGAGACTATACCAGTAGGGTATATGTGCATTGCCATTACACATTGAAGTTATATTACTATGCAAGTGGAAAAAATACACTGTAGAATAAAAACATATAATGTCATTGTTACAGAAATTTGATGCATTCAGCAGTTCTTTGGGTGCTTAGTGAGTTGCCTCTGAGGCATCTTCAGGCGATCAATCATTAAGATCAAAGGAAAACTGTGTGAAAGATGGCAGTGGGAAACTCACTGAAAATTCAGCACCAACTTACAAAGCTGCCTTAGACACAATTCTTACATGGATTAAAGTTTTATCAAGTGGGGATCTCGACCCTTTTTTCCTCCACGTGGCTACCGTATCCCTTCTTAGTGGATGTGAGGCATTCAGAATGAGAAGAGACACTGCATATGTGCACTGTGGGCCATGTACATCTACAGTACGATAGATAGATAGATAGATAGATAGATAGATAGATAGATAGATAGATAGATAGATAGATAGATAGATAGATAGATAGATAGATAGATAGATAGATAGATAGATAGATAGATAGATAGGACCAAATAATATTTTTAAATGTAAGATATTAAAATAGTAAAAAAAATCATTGCATAGCCTCATATTATCAAGTGAGATTAGATGCATTTATTAATTCAATTGGGAAATTCAAATACATGCAGCAAAAACATAAAAAGCAAGAATACAGTCTCACGGGACAGATAATACAGCGAATCAATCGATCAATGTATATTGTGCAAAAGTTTCCAAATGAATTTAAAGAATATGTTGAAAGGAAGCATTGAATTATCTGATAGCAATGGACAGAAAAGCCTCCCTGTCTAACTTCTTAGCACTCCCTGGTGGAATGAGCCTGTGGCCTAAAGTGCTCCAAGAGAACACCTCCTGGAAGGGATGGAGGGGATTTTTCATGATGGCATCCAATTTTGCCATCATCCTCTTTTCCACAACAGCTTCCAGTGTGTTTAGGTTTTACCCTGTGATGGAACAGGCTTTCCTGACAAGTTTATTCAGGCATTGTGCTTCTTTTGAGCTCAGGTTGCTTTCCCAGGAGACATCAGCATAGAACACCACATTGGCTACCATGGACTGGTGGAACATTTCCAGCGGCTTGCTACGCACATCAATAGAGAAGAGTCTCCTTAGCAAGTACAGTCTACTCTGGCCCATCTTGTACAGTGCCACTGTGTTGTCAGACCAGTCCAGGTTGTTGTTTATTTAAACCACCAGGTACTTGTAGCTCTGCACCACTTCCACATCCTCCCATGAATGTTGACTGGTCTCAGAGGCTCATTGGCACAATAGAGCCAACTTCACCAGCTCTTATGTTGCAATGTCTAATGGCAGATGATAAAAATTACTCCTGGAATTTGAGTTCCTCTGTTATTTCAATTTCTTCTAACCTAACCATAACAAGATTGAAGCAATTGTTGTAGAGAGAAGTCCTACTGATGAACAATGACTGACAGTAATGTGTTTGCACAAGTTTAGCTGGTCAACTTTGTTTGTGGAGCCTCTCTTTCATTGGCCAAAGTATGTTGTAGCTTTTACTACACTTGGAAATATCAAAGTAAAGAGACCTGAAATTTGTCGTTTGTTGTATTCCAAGTCATACTAACATAGTGCCATAGAAAAAAATCTACTTCCTTTACACAGATTAAGAACAAAAGTATAGAGATGTGAGGAAAACAACTTGGAAAGTTCACACTTATTCATAATTTCATTTCAATGTCTGTTTAAAAAAAATCAAACCTGGTGGACTGCGATGGACTGGCGCCCTGCACGGGGTTTATTTTCTGTCTTGCGCCCTGTGTTGGCTGGGATTGGCTCCAGAAGACCCCCGTGACCCTGTAGTTAGGATATAGTGGGTTGGATAATGGATGGATGGAAACCTGGTGAATCAAATCACTCTTTTGCTTTGATCATTCAAGGTTTATTCTTTGTTGAAAAAAAATCTGCAATTGCTTCATAACTCTGAACTGTTTTGCTAAAACAAATTTTCTGCCAAAAGATTTAGGTACATTTTTATCACTAATTCAATTTATTTATTTTCTTACTCATGAATCATGTAATCCTTGCACATGACCTTCAATTAACTTTCATCTTTACAGAAAGAGGTCTATATCGCCTGCTCATATTGTCTATAATCTTTCTTTCATTTCTCGCTCATAACTCTATAACCAGCTTTTTAAACACTTGTGTCACCTTTTCTAACTGTTTCATCATGTTTTATCCTTTTTTATCTATTAAAAAACTTAGTCATCGTCCTCAATACATTATTTATATCTTACATGCTCTCGTTTCATTCATGGATATAATGTAGTTCTCCTGGTTTTTTTTTATTCTTAATTTCTTGCATTCATGCAGTATTTTTCTTCCTTCCCATCTCCAAATTGTCTTCTATATTTTCAAAATATATTTCTTTGTGGTCTACAGTTCTACAGTAAGTTCTTTAACATATTGTGAAGAGGGGGGCTGAACGCACCCCTAGAAGACGCGGTCGCTCCTCCAAAAACTCCTCTTAGATGTTGATACGATGGGAACAAATACAGTTTTTTTACCTCCTCTTTGTTCGATCAGCTGTTGGCTTGCTGCTGCTGCCATACCGCGTGATCTGCATCTCACGCAGCACTTCGAACATTTAAAAGCCTGTACAGTGGCTGTCCTTTGCTCTCACTGCCTTCTCTCTCTTCCCCCCTCCAGACATCCTCTGCTCCTGTTGGGGGTTCTGCTGCCGAGGCGCGCCCCTATGAAGAGGAAGATTTTCTATTCTTTTAATTGAGAGACAGAACTGTCCCCTCCGACTACACACATAGCTCGATTCACTCCTGAAAGAGACTTAAGTTTGTTTGAAGTGTTTGAATAAAGCTTCTGTCTCTATAATCTCCTGTGTATTTCTGTGTAGTTCTCTGACCCAAGCGGGACAATATGTCATTCAGTCTTGTCTGTTTTCAAAAGTCATAGGTGCATTAGATGGCACTGCCACCTCACAGCTCCAATGCTTTTGGTTCATGTTATGTATTGTATTAAACTATACTAGCCAACCCGCGGCATAGCATACGCCGCATAATTATTTATTGATGGGTGAACACTTCCTGAAAGACACAGTTGTCCAAATGGGGTGGGTTTGAGGATACGACTGTAAGTGAATGAAAAGATGGAACTCTGAAGAGAGCAACATACAATTGTCCATGACTGAAAACTGGTTTTGGCAGATACAGGCATATCTTTTTGAAAGTTTGGCCCTGTGCCTTATTAATTGTCATTGCAAAGGCCAATCTAACAGGAAATTGTCTGGGTGTAAAATTAAAAGGCAAATTTGAACCTGATGGGGTCAGGGATATCTCGGAAGTAAATGGTGATAGCAACTGGAAGCATTTGGGACATTGCCACAATTTCTGCCTCGCCACTATAGACTCCGGAAGTATTCATGTAGTCAGCATATTGTTGAGCAGACTGTATGACTATGCTTCCGTGACTAAGAACAACGCTCTGTTGTGCGTACCCCATGGTCTTAGAGTTGGCGGGCGGGGCTCTGTCGTGCGTACCCCATGCGCACTGCCTGCTCATGCCTCGAGAGTGAGGGTGGACACAGGAGGAGGATTAGAGTTGGCGGGCAGCCGACCATGCGTATCCCATGGTCGGATGACTTGGTGGATTATATATAGAAATGCAGCTGGAACCGAAAAGAACAATGAAAAGTCAACGTGGCTCAGAGGTGCATGTGGGCTGTAGCAGAGACGAAAGTGACTGAGGCGGTGTTTGGTGAGGTGTTGCGTGCTGGCACATGAGGCTCTGTCGTGAGTATCCCATGATGCTGGAGGAAGGTTAGAGTTGGCGGGCGGGGCTCTGTCATGCATACCCCTTGACGCAGGAGGAGGGTTAGAGTTGGCGGGCAGGGCTCTGTCATGCATACCCCACGACGCGGGAGGAGGGTTAGAGTTGGTGGGCAGGGCTCTGTCTTGCGTGCTTGCGTATCCCATGGTCGGGCGACTTGGTAGATTATATATAGAAAAGCAGCCGGAACCGAAAAGAACAATGAAAAGTCAACGTGGCTCAGAGGTGCATGTGGACTGTAGCAGAGACGAAAGCGACTGAGGCGTATCCCATGACGCGGGAGGAAGGTTAGAGTTGGCGGGCGGGGCTCCGTTGTGCGTATCCCATGGTATTAGAGTTGGTGGGCAGGGCTCTGTGAGTTGGCGGGCGTGGCTCTGTCTTGCGTGCCATGGTCGGCTGCTTAGTGAATTGTTGGTGGGCAGGGCTCTGTGCCATGGACTTAGTGAATTATATATACTGTATAGATGTTGCACGATGCAGATAGCAACCAGTAGGTGGCACCAAGCGATTGATATGTGGTGCACATTAGAGAGTTTTTGGAATGCAATAAAGAAGTGAGTGGTCGTATACTCCGTACCTTTACAGAAAAAGTCTGTGTCAGTGTGACTTGGTGTGTGTTTGTGAAATTAAGTAGCATGCAACATAACAGTTCAGATCCTGATTTCCAAATCCCTTTGGACATGTGGAGTTTGTGTAGTCTTTCTATGTCTTCCAGGCCCCCTGGCTTGCCTTTGGTGTTCCAAAGACATTCAAATTAGGACAGCTGGCGATTCTACCTTAGCTGTGTGTAGGGGTGTGTGTGTGTGTGTGTGTGTGTGTGTGTGTGTGTGTGCGTGAGTGGGTTGACTCCTGCCTTATGTCCAAAGCTGCCTGTACTGACTCAGGATACCTGCTCCCCTGAATTGGATTAAGGAGTGTTATATTTGTCTCATTCATGTTCAACCATTTTGTTGGATTTTTTCATTTCAGACTCTCACCCTCCTAGGTAATGAATGTCTGTTTTCAAATATCATAAAGATAGTCTTACCATTTATTACTTTTCCATGATGCAGAACTGCAAATATGTATTGCATATTTAACAACATTCTCCTATATGACATATGCTTGTTAGTGCCTTTCAACACAATTATTAATATTATCAGAAGAAGGAAAACAATAGCCAAAACTATTACTTTCGAATATTATTCATTTTTCCTAATTTTTCTTTTGCTTCTGGATTATTTATTGAATTTACTGCCTCACTTCTTTGATACGTCACTTTAATTTCTTCATCCACTCCACTATCATGTTCTTGTGTATGATTTCAAGATTTCCCTGGGGACCAACTTGCTTTTTCTTCTTTTCCCTGTTCCCACTATTTAAAACAATGCTCTATACATCAAATTTCATTCGTATTTTCTTCTTCTCCCTGACTTCCCCTCAGTATATTAGCATTTAGGGCGGCACGGTGGCGCAGTGGGTAGCGCTGCTGCCTCGCAGTTGGGAGACCTGGGGACCCGGGTTCGCTTCCCGGGTCCTCCCTGCGTGGAGTTTGCATGTTCTCCCCGTGTCTGTGTGGGTTTCCTCCGGGAGCTCCGGTTTCCTCCCACAATCCAAAGACATGCAGGTTAGGTGGGTTGGTGATTCTAAATTGGCCCTAGTGTGTGCTTGGTGTGTGGATGTGTTTGTGTGTGTCCTGCGGTGGGTTGGCACCCTGCCCAGGATTGTTTCCTGCCTTGTGCCCTGTGTTGGCTGGGATTGGCTCCAGCAGACCCCCGTGACCCTGTGTTCGGATTCAGCGGGTTGGAAAATGGATGGATGGATGGATATTAGCATTTACTTCTTCCTTATTTTTACTGAGCATTGATATGTATCTGTATCTGTTTATGACATCCATCACCACTATAATTTCTTCATCATTTCCCATCCTTTCATATTGGATTTATGGCAACCTCTACTCATCACCACATTAGATGTGTTACATACAATATTTTCTTTGTAGTTCGTCCTGAAATTTTCAGCACTTATCATTTAATTGAATTGTGACACTTTTTCATAGTTTCTGCATAAGATTATTTGCCTTTTAGAAGTTACATACTCCTTGATGGTCAAATTTCTATTAATGGTGGAAAATGCAACATCTGTTCACCTCCTTTTCTCAATGGAACTTTAACATTATGGTGCCTGGTGCTCATCTAATCATCACCTCTAGATTCTGGTACCTGAAAATGCTCTTTAAAATTATATGTTGTTTTTTCCCCTCTCACTCAAGTGAATGCTTTTAGATTATTTCAGCAGAGGTAATTATTCTAGACTTTAAATATTTAGTAAAAAAAAACAAGCTGTTAAACACACACACACACACACACACACACACACACACACACACACACACACATATATATATATAATATATAAAAAATACATAAAAAGATACAGAAGCTGTTGTGAAAAAAACCTTCCTCTATTTTTAAAGAAGTCATTCATGGAGACCAGATGATAATGCAGAATGATTCTTTATTTGCACATAGATATGCACAAATGTCTCAGTCCATGGAGTGAACAATCAATAAAACAATGAATTCCTTTTTATACTTTTCTATTTCCATTATCTTACTCTAACCTATCTCTCTCTCATTCTTCCTAGGGCACGAAGCGGAAGTGGAAGCAGAAACAGAAGCGGACAATGGCCGATAGTGAGGTGAATCGCGTTGAAATTGTAGTCGAGGAACTCCAGGCACTCGATGAACAGATTCAGAAACTTCTGTCCAGATGTAGATACCTCAGAGATCTGAAGGCTCGGCTGTTGGATAAACCGTCCTCGCCATCTGTTATCAGCGTAATATCAACCCCGCGTTGTGCCGCTCAAGTCACCTTCACCCCCGCGCCTCGTAGGAGCGACACCGATGATGACCTCGGTGTATTTCAGCTATGCAGGTGGGGGTTCAAGGCCAGAACACCTCCATCAGCACAGGCAAGCATCGTAACGCAGAACAGGTTTGACCCTCTAAGCGTCCCCAGTTCGCCTTCAGCTCCTAGTGATGTAATAGTGGTAGGTGATTCTATTGTTAGGAACCTCAATATCACTTGCCCTAATAGAAAATCTTTTGTTTCTTGTTTTCCCGGTGCTCGTGTCCGAAATGTGACGAGACGTGCGCCGGCGATCTACAAGAACAGGGCAGTTGGAGCAATTGTTTTACATGCTGGCGTAAACGACATAAGGCACCGACAGTCCGAGATCCTCAAGGCAGACTTCACTGCATTAATTAAAGACACAAAGGAGAGGACCCCATCGGCAAAGATCTTCATCTCGGGTCCACTCCCTCTCGTCAGACGATCAAACGAGTACTACAGTCGTCTGCTTGGTTTAAACAACTGGCTGCAGGGCTTCTGCAAGAATCAAGACATCGGTTTCATCAACAACTGGGACCTCTTTTGGGAAAGACCGCGTTTTTTCAAGCGAGATGGCCTGCATCCGAATAGCTTCGGCGCCCGGGTCCTCTCCGAAAACATATCCAAGGTAATTCGTTTATCTTGACTATCTATCTCTGCTTTTAACCCCTTCCGAATTGCCACTCCTGTGCTTGGTCATGATAATTGTTTAATAAAATCTTCCATAAAAGTGCACAACATAAATACTGTAATAACCAATCTTAATGCACATAGAAAATCTAGGCAATACGGCATAAACACCAATAATTTAATTAAAGTTACTACTTTAGATGAACAATGTATTAAAACTATAAAAACATATCATAGATTAAACAAAAAATACACGCAGAGCGGCGCTAATAAAAAAAACTTAATTCCTGTTCCATATATCAATAACGCACATAGTATTTATCTCTGCTCCTCCGAAACATTGAATATGGCTCTATTAAATGTTAGAGCTTTAACTAACAAGACGTTTTTTATCAACGATCTTATTAGTGATAAAAAAATAGATTTTATTGCACTAAGTGAAACGTGGCTTAGCTCAGATGGCGCAGCTGTTTTAATCGAATCTGCGCCTCCGGATTACAGTTTTACTCGTGCTGATCGCCAAGGAAAGAGAGGTGGAGGACTAGCAAACATTTACTCAAGCAGGTTAAAATGTAAAAATATCAGTTTTGGTAAATTCAAGTCTTTTGAGTATCTCGCCATTATTATTCAGGGAGATTCTCACGTTTTAGTATTATCCGTGTATAGACCTCCAAAATTCAACGCGTCTTTCTTTGAGGAATTCTCTGACTTGATGTCAATCTTAATTACGAACTATGACACACTCTTAATAGTCGGCGACTTTAATTTTCATATAGATAATCAATGTGACCAGAAAGTAAAAGAATTTATGAACCTCCTGGACTCTTTTGATTTGAGACAGCTCGTTAATCAGCCTACACATAAAGCAGGTCATACGTTAGACTTAGTAATTACTAAAGGACTAAAAGTTGATATAAAGCAGGTCATTGATACGGGTCTATCAGACCATTTTCTTCTACTATTTAATATAGAAATAATGATAGAAAACACTCATGAGAAGCATATTGTTAAAAAACGCTTCTTTGACTCATCAGCAGCTTTAAAACTTTCAAACATTCTAACCAATCAGTCCGTTTATAGTGCCAACTATAATAGCGAGGAGAATGTAAATAGTAAGGTGGAAAGATTTAATACTAAAGTGAGGGCTGCTGTTGACTTAGTTGCACCTGAAAAGACAGTTAAAAAATCTTCTAGCATTGTTATACCATGGAAGACCCAAAGAGTGTCTGATTTAAAGAGAACATGCCGTAGAGCTGAGCGTAAATGGAGGAAAACTAAACTAACTATTGACTATGAAATATTAAAAGTTAAAATAACAGAATACAATAACACAGTCCGTCTTGAGAGGCGCTGCTATTTCTCTAAGATTATAAATAACAATGCTAGTAATCCCAGAGTCTTATTCTCAACAATTGATCATCTGTTAAACCCAGGTAACTCAAAGGAATGCCTCCTAAGTACTTCCAGTAAAACCTGTGAGGCTATCGCTGTATTTTTCAATCAAAAAATTAATGATATTAGAAATAACATAGTATATCTCCCCAACACTAAGGATCCTCCTAAACCCCAGTACCCCATAATAAACAAATTAAAGTCTTTCACTAGGATAGATTTACCTGATTTACATAAAATAATTTCTCAAATGAAACCCTCCACCTGTGCCCTTGACCCAATACCAACAAATTTTTTCAAAGAAGTATCGGGCGTGCTTAGTGATAATGTTCTTGACATAGTAAACTCGTCATTAGATACGGGGGTCTTCCCAGACTGTCTTAAGACTGCGGTAGTTAAACCCCTACTTAAGAAAAATAATCTCGATCCCTCTGCTCTTGAAAATTATAGACCCATCTCTAACCTGCCTTTCTTAAGTAAAATTCTAGAGAAGGCAGTCATTATACAGTTAAATGAGCATCTCAATAAACATGCTATTCTTGATAAATTTCAGTCAGGTTTTAGAACAAATCACAGCACAGAAACTGCACTCGTTAAAGTAGTAAATGACTTGCGGGTAAATGCAGACAGAGGCCATTTATCTGTTCTCATCCTCTTAGATCTGAGTGCCGCATTTGACACCATTGATCATAATATTCTTAAGAATCACCTTAGTCAATGGGTGGGCCTCTCTGGCAGTGTCTTAAATTGGTTTGAATCCTACCTGGCAGGGAGAAAATTCTTTGTTAGTTGTGGTAATTATAACTCAAAGACACATGATATTCTATATGGTGTTCCACAAGGCTCTATCCTGGGTCCACTGCTCTTCTCAATCTACATGCTTCCATTAGGTCAGATTATCTCAGGGCACAACGTGAGCTACCACAGCTATGCTGATGACACACAGCTGTATTTATCAATAGCACCTGATGACCCCAAATCTCTTGATTCGCTAACACAATGTCTAACTTGTATCTCAGAATGGATGAATAGTAACTTTCTCAAATTAAATAAAGAAAAAACCGAAATCTTAGTGATTGGCAATAATGGATACAATGAGGCTATTAGAAATAAACTGGATGCATTAGGATTAAAAGTCAAATCGGAGGTAAAAAGCTTAGGGGTAACCGTTGATTGTAATCTGAATTTTAAATCGCATATTAATCAGATCACTAGGACAGCATTTTTTCACCTAAGAAACATAGCAAAAGTTAGACCTCTTATATCATCGAAAGATGCAGAGAAATTAGTTCATGCGTTTGTTTTCAGTCGGCTAGATTACTGTAACGCACTCCTCTCAGGACTACCCAAAAAAGACATCAATCGTTTGCAACTAGTGCAGAATGCAGCTGCTAGAATCCTTACCAGGAAAAGAAAATCCGAACACATTTCTCCAGTTTTGATGTCACTACACTGGTTACCTGTGTCATTCAGAATTGACTTTAAAATTCTGCTTATGGTTTATAAAGCTTTAAATAATCTCGCCCCGGCTTATATATCGGAATGTCTGACACCTTATATTCCAAATCGTAACCTCAGATCCTCAACTGAGTGTCTCCTTAGAATTCCAAGAGCAAAACTTAAAAGAAGTGGTGAGGCGGCCTTCTGCTGTTATGCACCTAAAATCTGGAATAGCCTGCCAGTAGGAATTCGCCAGGCTAATACAGTGGAGCACTTTAAAAACTACTGAAAACACATTATTTTAACATGGCCTTCTCATAACTTCACTGTAATTTAATCCTGATACTCTGTATATCTAATTCATTATAATAACTATTCATTCAAAATCTGTACTAACCCCTACTCTCTCTTCTGTTTCCTTTTCCGGTGTCCTGTTGGTGGTGGCGTGTGCCACCACCATCTACCCAAAGCACCATGATGTTCCAACAATGATGGATGGATTAAAAGCCAGAAATCTGTATGACCATCAGCATCAAGTGACTCCGTGAAAAACCCGAACTACAAAGAGGACTATTTCATTTATGTTAGGTAGAATGCCCAAAGGGGACTGGGTGGTCTCGTGGCCTGGAACCCCTACAGATTTTATTTTTTTCTCCAGCCTTCTGGAGTTTTTTTTTTGTTTTTTCTGTCCACCCTGGCCATCGGACCTTACTCCTTTCTATGTTAATTAATGTTGTCTTATTTTAATTTCTTATTTTGTCTTTTATTTTTCTTCTCTCCATTATGTAAAGCACTTTGAGCTACTTTTTGTATGAAAATGTGCTATATAAATAAATGTTGTTGTTACCTAACACATCACATCATCTGACTCTTTATATGCAGAATTCTATCCACTTAGCCAATCAACTACAGTCACCAATACCTTTGTATGCAGGTTGATTCTTCCATTATTCTAAACATTGTTTTGTTAATATGGGTGCCCTGTGGGTTTTTCCTTTGATCTTATCATCGCCTCATAATAGGGGTGTTTAGGCTTTCTCACTACAGTATTTTGTTCTGGCTTTTTAAGTGTGTGTTTATTACTCATTCACTTCATTTTAACCTTATTAATTACCTTGATGGTTCCTCTTAAGATGAGGCAACCCTCATGTGCTCGAGCTTTAAGCCATATTTAGTTAACCTTTTTGTTAACTTCAGTCCTTTTCCTTATGCTTTTAATAATCCATTGTTACAAATTCATTTAAGTATACGCTTGTATTAAATTATAAAAATTATCATTTAATTAATAAAAATATTTGATTAAAATTCTATACATCTAAGGGTAAACCCAGGGCCAGATTTAGGCATAAGCTAAAAAAGCTACAGGGGGTGGTGGGATGGGGGGTGTGGGTTTGGGGGCTCACAGTCTAAAAAAGGGTCTCTCAAAATTTTGGAATTTATTTTATTACAGTTTTTCAGTTTTTATTTTTTTTTACTATTTCATAAACGAAAGTCTCCATAAATCAAACATGGTTCACATGACCCTTAATGACTGATTAAGGGAGACTTTGTTTCTGCAGGCATTCACACCATCTTTTCAAAGTGATGAAGTAAGTTCAACCCTGCCTACATGTTTACATAACACGAGTTTTCATTTATTAAAGCATGAAAGAAAATATTATGAACTTACCAAATTTTTATGTTTTATCGTGTTAATTATGTTACATTTTGCAAATTATATTTAATTTTCCACCAATTATAATTTACTGCAGTATTTATCATCTTGCCATGAAATACAATTATCATTAATTGGGAATTAAGTTACAGCATTATTTTCTTATTGAAAAATGTATAGAAACTGAAAAATAAAAAGAAATACCTGTAAAGCTCTAAAGGAGCCACCCTCGTAGATGAGTTGCTCTTGCTGAGGATATGATAACAAAAAAAAATTGAGGACAATGTGTTGAAATGAGTTAACTCACTGATACTCACTCATACCAATAAATCTATAAATACACAGGGAGAATACGCAAGACAAATGCAACTTCAGCAGTTTGAGAAAGGAATGACAGCTCTGCACCATCACTGTATCCACATTAAAACATAAGTACTGAAGTAAACATCAACCCAATTAAACTTAGGTGAATTGGCATTGCTAAACTGATTTCAGCCTGTGTGTGTGTGTCTGTGTGTGTGTGTGTATGTGTTCACTCTGCAATGAACTGATGCACTTTCCCTGCAATCCTGCCCTATTGGATCAATATATGCCTATGACCAGGACCTGAAGTGGACTTAACAGTACATACAGGCACCTCGCACTGCAACACGCTACAGTCCCCAAGGAGGACCCACAGCTCTTTAGATATGATATACTTATATCAATGTACTCCATTCTCCTGGCATGGAGGTGGCGGGTTTAAATCATGTGAAAGTCATGTAAAATTAATACCACACAAAATACCACCAGTAATTTGGTATAACTTCAAACTCTTATATGCTATGGGCCTGCTTAACAGTCTCTCTCATCTTTATCAATCTAGTGGCAGCATACATTTACGAAATGATGAAAATGGATGGATGGATGGGTAGAAGATGAAAAGAGTTTTCGTATAATGAACGAATTTAAGCAATGTGACTTTTTCAGTTATTGATGTCTAGTTGTCTGAAGAACAGAGATTTCACTTCACGTCTGAACATCATCATTCAATAATGTCAATAACAGTGCTTGGTGATTACTTTCAGAGGAGAATCCATCCCCCTCAGACTGAAAGGTTGCTGCGGAGGAGGATGAAGTAAAATGAAGTAAAGTGTACAGCTGGTTTCCTCCTAAAATGGCTGAATATCACAAAAGTGTTCTGCTTTTCTTCTTCATAAAACAACATGGATATGCTGTTTTGCAGTATGTATGCAATCTCAAGGTGCACATCAACACTCAATAACATTTTTGGCTTGAAAAATTGACACAGTTTTAAATAAGTTATATCGATGGTAGAATCTATCTCTGGACCAGTGTCATCATTAGCTCTGTTGTAAGTTGCAAGTATAGAAAAGGCATTTTTAAAAATTATAAAAAAAAAAAAAAAAAACTTCACTTTAGAATGCAATTTTATATGGCAAACTAATATATACTGTAATTGTGAAGAAATAGCAAACTTGAAAAATACCAAACATATGCTTTAACGTTCTCCAAATATGTCCTCTAAAGGCTTTGATAGCTTATGGCCTCACCCTGTCTAGATGTCAGTAAGTCAGTCATTCTCCAACCTGCTATATCCTAGCACAGGGTCACGGGGGTCTGCTGGAGCCAATCCCAGCCAGCACAGGGTGCAAGGCAGTAACAAACGACAGGCAGGGGACCAGCCAACCGCAGGGTGCACACACACACACACACACACGCACACACACACAAACACACACCAGGGACAATTTAGAATCGCCAATGCACCTAACCTGCAGGTCTTTGGACTGTGGGAGGAAACCAGAGCACCCGGAGGAAACCCACGCAGACACGGGGAGAACATGCAAACTCCACGCAGGGAGGACCCGGGAAGCGAACCCAGGTATGTTATTCTTCTTTTTTCCTTTTTTGTATTTTAGTATCGGAAACTATTGGAATAATATTGCTCCTATCCCGACACTTAATGTATTATACTTCCACTTGGAAAGGCAAAGCAATTTTAGGATGTGGAAGGATTGGGGCTGAATCTTTCTTTTAAAATGTTAAGAGATTTCTGAGTTTCAATTATCCAACAACATTTCTTATTAGACTTTTGCGTGTGATTGGTAATTGAGTTGATTACGGAGATAAAATTTTGAACGAATCATCTGCAATAGCTGGCAAATCCAAAAACTTCTGCATCCATTTTACACAATTGGGGGCTCTCCAATTAATATTGACAAAAACCTTATCAGGATTCATTTTTAAAATATTCTCACTGATATGATAACCCAAAAAAACACAGATGATTGATGAAATTTGCATTCCTCAAACTTTGTACATCATTTATTTGCCCTTAAATGATTGAACTTCCTTTACCTGCCACATGGGAAAACAATCAATATATCATTAGTGTAGACTAATATGAAATGACCTAATAAATCTCAAAAAATATCATTTACTGGAAGAATGCCCGAGCAATAGCTAAGCCAAATAGCATGACAAGGTATTCATAATGCCCAGATGTTGTATTTAATGCACTCTTCCATTCTTTTTTCCTTTCTTGGATCTAATTTGGCAAAAATGGTGGACCCTTTGATTTGATGGAGGAGAGACAAGATCAACAGCAAAGGATAATTATTCTTCACCATAATTATATTTATATCCCTGTAATCTATACAAGGTCTAACAATATCATTCTTTTAAGAAACAAAAACCAGCACATATAGGATTGGAAGGTGATCTTTGAAAGCATTTGCAAGATTTCTTTATTACTCATTCTTGGCTTTTAAACTCATGGCGAGACAATGGATATACCTTTCTCTTAAGTAATATAACCTCAGACAGGAGGTTAATTGCACAGATGTATGAGCGATGAGGTGCGATAAGGAAGCACAAGTGACTGTTGTTTACTGAAAACATCAGCGAGGTGTTAACATTAAAGCAACTTATACATCTGGTAACGTGATTTCATGTTGAAAAGAAAAATTGATTCCATGAAATAAATTTCCCAATAGCCCTATCAATAACTGAGAAATGTTTGCTGAGCCATGGAATACTCATGGGAATTCCTTGATAAATTCTCCTAAATTATATCTACACGGATGTTTATATCATAGGGAGCAGACACTCATTCAAGTGGTTTATCAACAACCAGACAAATAATAAAAGGTTATTTTTGGCTTTTTCCAATGAATTTATGTGAGGCTACTGGTCAAAAATCAGCCCAAACTAATTAAAAAACCCGAAAAACTTATTTGGGTCTCCTGAAAAATGCTCTGGATGAGTAAGTGTAGCACTAAATGTACCCCTCTCTTTCTGTTGTTGCTGCTTTGTAATCTTAACATAGAAGTTCTTTCATAATGCCTTGTTTCTTTCTTCAATGGTTCATCTCTGCTGCAAAATGGATCATCTCAGGATCCCTCGGTATGTTAAAGACATGTTATTGGGAGTAGGGGCAGATGATGACAAGGATATGATAACCAAGAGGCATGCCAAAAAAGTAGTCAAACGGAGTGCTAAAGTAAAATCCAAAAGAAGTGACAAAAAATAAAGTGTCTACAGGAATACGGTGCAAAAGGTCAAAATCAAAGGTTGAAGACAAAAAGTGGGTGAGAACCAAAGAAGCACATGATACTAACCTCTTTAAAAACTGTTGAGTACTAAGGATTATTTCAAACAGAGATTTCATCCATCAAGGAATAGTGTCCATACTGTATCCATCACTGTTATCTACAGTATATCAACATTGGAAAATAAGAATAAACAATATGATAAATAAATACAAGACTTGCCTCGAAGCATAGAAAAAGAGTCACTCATCAGAAAAATCTATTAATAAATGCAGAATTATAATTGTTTTGGTTTTTCTCTCCTTCTTGATGTTTCATATAATGCCAACCATATTGGAAGCTACTTTATATCAGACTTATAATACTGTGCTTCACTAGTAGAAGGAGCCTAGAACAGCACAGACCACACAAAGTAGGCACTTATCAAGAAATTGTGTAAACTCTGTGTCACCTTCTCTGATTTACATGCCAATGTTTTTGAAATATACACCAGTATTTTATTAGTCTTCAGAATTTCCCACTAACATAAGCAAAGACAATAAGACTTCTTGGCAGGAGTTCCCAGTTGCCTCCTACAATGCTTTTGTATTTCTGTCTAGCCATGTTGGTGTTAGGAAAAAGGGAAAAAGCTTTTAAGAACAAAAACAATCCTGATAGATCTAACTATGCCAGCTGGCGGTCATTTTGAAAATCATGTTATTGTATGGGTATTTTAAATTTATTTTCACCATACAGTGTCTTGTGAATCCTTCTCCCAATTGTCTATTGTTTATCTATTTATTTACTAAAACAAAAATCACAAAATAAAATACCAAGAATCCATGGATAATGTGAATCATTTTTTTCATCAGAGGCGTAATGTACTTGGTTTTGCTGCCACCTTACAGATCCACCATTGCAGGTCTGAATCTTTTGCACTGACGTTGTCCTTGTGGAGTATGCACGGTCTTCATTTGTCTCTATGGGTGTTCCTTCCACATTCTCAAAAACACGTAGGTTACGTTAAATGGCAATTACAAACTGGCTGAGTGTTAGTTTTTTGAAAAACTAATTCATGAGATTGTCTCTTCTCAACTCAACTATTGCAACTCATTATACCCTCGAGTTAATCAGTGTGATAGACGGCTGCACAATTGGGATGCCTGGGACGTGGAAGGACCAGGAGAGCACCAATACCTCCCCCGGGACACGAGAGGGCTACTGCCCTGGGGTGCAGGGGAGCCACAAGATCGGAGCTGGGAGGCTCCACCCTGTTCGGGCATGTGGCCACCGCCAGGGGACACCCGAAAGTTCCAGGGAACATGGACTGCAGCATTTCTGCCACAACAGGAAGTGCTGCTAAGCCCGAAGACAAGTACACCCGGTGTGCTTCCAAGTGCTCATGCAGCACTTCTGCCATATCCGGAAGTGCTGCAGGAAGCACCTGGAGCACATCCAGGTCCTGGATTAAAGGGGCCACCTCACTCCATTATGGGAGCCGGAGTTGGGAGGTAGCGTGACGGAGCCTGACAAGAGAGGAGTGGAGGTGGCACAAGAAGAAATAAGAAGAGCTGTGAGTGATTTGTGCTGTAATGGGAGGAGAAAACACAATAAAAGGAGTGTGTTTTGGACATAGCTGTCTCGGTGTCTGTTTGTGGTTGAGGCCGGTCTTCACATCAGTCATCCCTTGCTCATCTTCAGCTCGTCAAGAACACTGGTGCTAGACTTCTAACAGGCACACAAAAGTAGAATCATATCCCACCAATTGTAGCATCTTTTCACTGGCTTCCTGTTCGCTAAAGGATTGAGTTTAAAATTTTACTATTTGTTTTTAAGTCCCTAAATGGTTTATCCCCCTTCTATCGTACTGACGTCTTACACCCTTACTCTCCTTCATAACCGCTGAGGTCCTCTGACCAGTAGTTATTGGTCATGCTGAGATTTAGACTTAAGCTTAGAGGGGACCATGATTTTGCAGGAGCTGCCCCTAAGCTTAGGAATAGTTTACCTTTTTATATTAGGGAAGTACCAACTTTGGTCACTAATAAATCCTGCCTGAAAGCCTTTTTGTCTGAGTGTTTTAAACTTTTTTGTATTGACCCTGTAGTTAGGATATAGTGGGTTGGATAATGGATGGATGGATGGATGTATTTAATTATTTTTGGTGTATTTATTTACTGCATCTATATATGTATTTATGGAAGCTGTACAGGACTTTGGTCAACTTTTGTTGTTTTAATTGTGGCCTGTAAATAAAATTGACTTGGCTTGACTTGACTTGAGAGCAAGTTGTGTGCAGGACTGGGCCGTGCAATCTACTGCTGCCCTCTCTGGGGTGTTTCCTGTCTTGTGCCCAGGGCTGAGAGAATAGGCTCTGAAACCCTGAATTGAATTAAGTAGGTCATGGTGTGTTTTTAGAGGTTAGTTTAATACATTAAACTGGTGTTAATCATGCATTTAACTTCCACTCTCCATCACTAGGAATGTCTCACTAATTTTCTTACTATATGGTATACAATGAACTGTGTAGCAAACATTCTGTTAGAAACAATGTGTATCAATAGTGCAGACACATAAGATTTCAAAATAAATGTACAAATAAGGCTATTTTCTGTCAAGTGTTATTTCCCATCTTACGCATTTGAAGCAGTAAAAGCATTTTAAAGAAAGCAAAAATGGTACTAGACAATCCAAAAAAATGAAGTGCTTTAATGAGAGCAGACCTTGTACATTCAACTAGAAAATGGAAAAAAGCATTTTGAAGAGCTTAAAAGATTCTCATTAATGAAAGTGTGAGGTTCTTCTCAGAAGTAATCTGAAGCAGTCAAGATGACCCCTCAAGGTACCATGCTGGCTTTGGAAGAATCTCCTTTAGTTCCCCAGCATATATGTCTGTGCTCTGAGGTGTTCTCAAAAACGTGCCTCTAGTGGACCATTGGAATGACATGATATGCATACACACACACACACACACACACACGCATATATATATATATATATATATATATATATATATATATATATATATATATATATATATTTACTGTATATATATATATTTACTGTATATATATATATATATATATATATATATATATAGTGGTGGACGGACGGGGCTTTTGCCCACCCAGGATGCCTGGAGGATGACAAGACCGGGAGAGAGGCAATACCTCCCCCGGGACACGAGATGGCGCTTGGGCAATTCTGGAACCATTGACAACAGCACTTCTGCCACACCAAGAAGTCACACCAAAAATCATGAAGGAGCACCTGGAGCACATTAGAGGACAATATAAAAGGGGCCACATCACTCCATTCGAGGAGCCGGAGTCGGGAGGTAGAGGACAGAGCTTACAAAGGGAGGAGTAGACGTGACAGAAGAAGAGAAAAAGAGAAAGAAAATAGAGAAGAGTTATTGTGATGATTGGAGCACTGTGTAAGGTGCTATGTGCTGAATTGGAAAACAAGAATTAAAAAGCACAAGTTTTGTAAGTGTGATTCTTGTGTCTGTCTGTGTTGGGTTTGGTGGCTGGCACGTCCCCTAGTGGCTCTATCACTATATATATATATATATATATATATATATATATATATAGTGGAAAGACAGTCCCCGGGCACAGACAGATAGACACCAAATGTCCTAAAACACACACGTTTTATTACTTTTCTTCTCACACAATGTAAAGTCACCAATAGTTTCTTTTCTCTCGCCTCTACTCTCCTCCTCACAAGCTCCATCTACTTCCTCCCAACTCCGGCTCGTCAACAGAAGTGAGGAGGCCCCTTTTATATCACACCAGATGTGCTCTAGGTGCTTCCTGATAGTTTCCTGACAACACTTCCTGGTGTGGCAGAAGTGCCGTATGAGCACCCGGAAACACTCTGGGTGTTCCTGGACTTAGTTCCGGCAGCACTTCCAGTTGTGGCGGAAGTGCTGCATTCCAGGACTCGTTAATCCTCCAGGCACTGCCCTCTCGTGGTCCAGGGGAGGTATTGTCCCCCTCGTGGTCCATCCAGGCATCCACCACTATATATATATATATATATATATATATATATATATATATATATATATATATATATATGTATATATATATATATATATATATATATATATACAGTACAATCCCTCTTAACCGGCCACCATGGGACTGGACCCATGGCCGGTTGCCGTTTTGGCCGGTTAATCCGACGCATACCTATTTTCATGTACAATAATATTTCTAAGTTATGTACTGTACCTCTTCGACCTTCCTGAAGAAAGCATATCCACAAGGCTTTAACTATGATTTCGCACACGGGTTTTTTTTTTCTCGTACAACAACTAGACAGTGTGGTGTAGCGGGTCCACAGCTCAAGTCAAAAAGGCCACTTTTTAAATAAATAATCGCCGCACTCGTGGCTTAGCGAGTATGTGTGGCCAATCGGTTCCTAGGGAATTCATGATGCTGGTGATCCTAACTTAAGTGCATAGGTGAGGAGTCGTCCACATCCGTAATTGTTCCCAGGAACTGCTAATTGCCATATCTGATCCACTTCCCCATGATAAATAGAAACGTGAGGCAGCTAGGGGGAGAACAAGAAAGAATGGGAAGTTAATATAGAAGGAAGCAGATAGAGGAAAGCTGGTGCAGGAGAGCGAGTGAGTGAGCGAGTGAGAGAAAGCAGATGGAGCAAAGGCAGGCAGCTGGGAGGTGAACCCCTGCAGATGAGTGTTTGGCCGACACTCGGTGGGGCTGAAGGAAGCGGTCGCTCCAGCTGAGCGATCACAGAGCTGGAGTGACCGGTATTAAAAATGACTGGCCGTTGAAAGGTAGCGGCAGTCGTGGAGGCTTTGGGCTGGTTTAGCCCCAGCGTGAGCGCCCTGGCTGCTGGGGAAAGTACCCAAGTCTTGGTCCGGATGGAGCCCGACGTAGCCTGGGATCGGAGGGCTACCGGACCAGCGTGAAAGGCAGCTGCACCTGCAGGTAGGGCGACTCCCCTGTTGCGAAGCCCGATGGGAGAAGCAGGGGAGCTGCCAGGTAGAAAGAAGAAGGCACCGTGGAAAATTCATAAAGGAATATGTAAACGGAAATCACTCTGAAAGTACGAACCCTCTCACCTTCCAGGAAAGAAGGAAGTTTATACATATAATATAAAGAAGAACTAAGGATTAAAAATTTTTTTTTATTTTATTTTAACAGGCCGGTTAATCAGTCGGACGTTTAATACGAGGCCAGTTAAGAGGGATTGTACTGTATATATATATATATATATATATATATATAACCATCCATCCATCCATTTTCCAACCCGCTGAATCTGAACACAGGGTCACGGGGGTCTGCTGGAGCCAATCCCAGCCAACACAGGGCACAAGGCAGGAACCAATCCCAGGCAGGGTGCCAACCCACCGCAGGACACACACAAACACACCCACACACCAAGCACACACTAGGGCCAATTTAGAATCGCCAATCCACCTAACCTGCATGTCTTTGGACTGTGGGAGGAAACCCACACAGACACGGGGAGAACATGCAAACTCCATGCAGGGAGGACCCGGGAAGCGAACCCAGGTCTCTTAACTGCGAGGCAGCAGCGCTACCACTGCCCCACCGTGCCGCCCATATTATATATATATATATATATATATATATATATATATATATATATATATATATATATATATATATATATATATATATATATATATATATATATATATATATATATATATATATATATATATATATATATACTCCCTGGCCACTTTATTAGGTACCCCTTTTCAACTGCTTGTTAACGCAAATATCTAATCAGCCAATCACATGGCAGCAACTTAATGTATTTAGACATGTAGACATTGAAAAGATGACCTGCTGATGTTCAAACCAAGCATCAGAATGGGGAAGAAAAGTGATTTAAATGACTTTGTTGTTGGTACCAGACATGCTTCAGATTATTTCAGAAACTGCTGATCTACTGGGATTTTCATACACAACTATTTGTAGGGTTTACAGAGAATGGTCCGAAAAGGGGAAAATATCCAGTGAGCGGCAGTTGTCTGGGCGAAAATGCCTTGTTAATGTCAGAGGTCATACAAGAATGAACAGGCTGGTTTGAGCTGATAGAAAGGCAACAGTAACTCCAATAACCACTCGTTACTACCGGGTTATGCAGAAGAGCATCTGTGAATGCACAACACGTCGAACCTTGAAGCGAATGGGCTACAGCAGCAGGAGACCACACTGGGTGCCACTTCTGTCAAGAACAAGCAACTGAGGCTACAATTTGAAGAGACTCACCAAAATTTGACAATAGAAGATTGGAAAAATGTTGCCTGGTCTGATGAGTCTCAATTTCTGCTGCGACATTCAGATTATAGGGTCAGAATTTGGCATGAAGAAAATGAAAGCACAGATCCATCCTGCCTTGTATCAACGATAGTGTGAAGTCCACTATGACTCCTAAATCCTTCTCATAAGGTGTATTTTCAATTGTCAGACCTCCCATTGTGCATTCAAACCTCACATTTTTTCTTCCTATATGCAATACTTTACATTTACTTACATTAAATTTCATCTGCTACAAATCTTCCCAAGCCTGTATGCTGTCTAAGTCCCTCTGTATTGACTCAACAGATTCCAGATTATCTGCTGTGGTGTAGTGCCTTAGTAAAAGCAGTCAAAAAAAGTTTAACTATTTATAGCCAGCATGTTCTTATGTAAATAGTTAAAATAGTGCACTCACCTCTGTTATTTTTCCTTTCTTTTGTAAGCATCACCGGCATTTGAGGACGGTAGTAAAAGCATTGCCAACTGCCAGTCCTGGGAGGCAGTAAAATTTTTGCTGACTGCCGGTCCTGGAAAGAAGCGTTTCAGGGTGGCCAAAGTTAATGCAAGGTGCCAGGTATATGGTGGTCACCTCAGCAAAGAAGCCACCATGAAGCTGAGACGCATTTAAAAGAGAAGCCAGCTTAAGTGCAGGAAAGAGCAGGGTCCCGCTACAGGAACAAGCTGACATGCTTTGAGCGTGAGGTAGTGCTGCAGATATCACGGGATTGCATTCATGTAAAAGTAATAATCTTTATAGGAGTTTTTTGGAAGGCCAACAACATGTAGACACAGCCACTGTGTCCTGATAACGTAGAGAGCATCACCCACAATTGGCCACTAAGGAGTCTACGGCTGTATAAAAGGGGTGGACTTAACACTAGAGAACAGTCTGTCTTCGAGATGAATCTGCGTTGTAGAGTTTAGTTGGTGGCACTCCAGACAACGAAAGAGAGAAGAAAGAGAGAGAGAAGACGGGGAGTTTCTGTTGCCAAAATCTTCAAGGAACTTTGTAAATGTTATTTTTTTGTTTACATTTGTGTTAGAAGGTTTTCTTGCAGCAGATTAAAGATCAAACCTTTTTGGTTGTTTTTGCTCTTTTTCAACAAGCATTATTTCTAAGTGCAGAATCTGTATATATTATAATAGCAACCAGGTGGCGCAGTGGTAGTGCTGCTGCCTCACAGATAGGAGACCTGGGTTCACTTCCCAGGTCCTCCCTGTGTGGAGTTTGCATGTTCTCCCTGTGTCTGCATGGGTTTCTTCCCACAGTCCAAAGACATGCAGGTTAGGTGCATTGGCGATCCTAAATTGTGCTTGGTGTGTGTGCCCTGCAGTAGGCTGGCGCCCTGCTTGGGATTTGTTCCTGCCTTACGCAGCAGACCTCCATGACCCTGTGTTTGGATATAGCGGGTTGGGAAATGACTGACTGACTGACTGTAATAGCAACACAGTTTTCCACTTTGAGTATGTTTTGTAGCTTTTTTTTTCAACCGAGTGGGTGTGAACACAAGTATTTATGGTATTTACGGCTTTTAAAGTATTTATGGTTTTACACTTGAACAACAATCATTTTGTAATAAAGGATATTACTTTTTGTATTTTCAAGAGGCTATATGCCTTTATCTCCCGTACCTCTGATTTCAGTTCGGTTATGAACTACTAGGAGTCCCATTGTCATGGTCATGCCACGGGTTAAAGATTCCACATCTGCCAATCCACCTAGCTTGGTATCGTCTGCAAACTTAGCCAGCTTGTTAGTTATATCCATCCATCCATTATCCAACCTGCTATATCCTAACTACAGGTTCACAGGAGTCTGTGGGAGCCAATCCCAGCCAACACAGGGAGCAAGGCAGGAAACAAACCCCTGGGCAGGGGGCCAGCCCACCCTCAGTTGTTACTTATATTCCTATCCAAATTATTTATATATAATAAAAATAGCACTGACCACTGTGGAACGCCACTCTTAACGTCAGCCAATTCTGGTAAGGTTCCTCACACCATTACACTCTGCTTTCTGTGTCTCAGTCAATTTTGCACAAACAACACCCTGAACTCCCACTTCTTTTAGTCTTGATCTTCCTACAGTTGTTGGCATTTTGAAAAATAGAGCATGTTCTTCAAATTGTGTCAGTGGGACCAATCCACTCAACAAATATTCAAACAGATTTACCAGTAATTAATGGCAGAAATTAACTTTGCAGTTTTCTTCTCAATGCTACTTTGGAATTTAGGGTTTCATTGACTAATTGTTTAATAGTTTCAGCAATGGGATTACTATGATATATACTCTTGTACTGCCTTCAGGAAATTAAATAATGAAAAATATATCATTGTGACAAGCAGCTGTGCAAGAGCTATAATGTGCCAAGTACGAAATACAGAGTGGATCTACAGGAAGTTTTCACTCCTGGTTCCATATATGCATGTATTTTTGTTCAGCATTAATTCTGATTCCAGGCATACTAGAAGTCTGTTAATGTTTTGACTACTTTATAATACAGTCACGCTAAGGCATTTGCTGAAATTAAATATATTGTGAGGACAATTACGGCACAAGAGTGCTTTCATTCTCTTAGACTGGCGTATGTACTATAATTGATTCATAATTAATTGTTCTCAGATTTCCAGATTTTTGCAGTCTTCTTTGTGACAATTAGTTTGAGTTTAAACAAGCAGTCACTCAGTCTACCAGTGCCTGAATTAAAAAATTGGTAACCTTGGTAGACTTAAGCCGTTGCCTCCAAAGGTTAGAGATCTTTTCCTTCTGCCTTTCAGTATCAAGATGTCTACTGCCTGATTTGTTGTGGAAGGAAATTGTTTAATAAGTAGATAAAGGCAGAAGTGGGATTTAGGATATCTTGAGAAGAATGTTTAATGGGAACTGTCTGTACTGCTTAGTGCCGCCACCACCATAGTTCAAAATCAAAAATAATGTTCTTCATTCTATCACACACATCCTCTCATTCAATTGCCAATTCCTGGTTACAATAGTATCTCTTACACTACAGCAAAATAAAGAAGGCAAATGGCTTTTAATTTCTTCACAGTTTGTGCAGGACCTTGAAATAAAAATTAATAATTTATAGTTTTTATTTAAACTGTTTGCAGTCAGAAAGAAACAGATGTATTAGCAATCACAGTGCCATAAATAAACCTACTTGCAAAAGCTATAATTGTTCAGGTCATTTACCATTAAATATAACAAGCTTTTTCTACTGTCATTTGTAAACTGAAAATTCAGTCAAGGTATGAAGACATGAAGAAGGAAGGAAGATTGTTTCAACCTGACTACTCGTAAGATCAAACACCCAGAAACGTATGTAGTACAGTAAATGATGGAAGGGGAATGCATGCTACAGTATACTCAGACCTTAATACGGAGTGAAGTACAGAAAAAGCACAAGGTCATGAAATAGATGAAAGTACACAACAGTGACTTTTTGACAGTACTCTTTGAAAAAAAATCTTTTTCTGGTGATTTAACAAAGCCTAGCAAGAAATAAACAAGGAGAAAGTAAATCAGTGGCAAGCTGAAGGATGGGAAATGATTGGCAGTTAAAAAGGCTCAAAGAATAAACAGAAAAAAGTAAATAAGGACTTGTACAACTTTCCAGATATAAACTTCTAGTGCAACCTGTATCACCCATGAGGCAAGAGGACCTAAAGCTAAACCAAATGGACATCTTTGTGCTTTCCATAACATTCAGTTTTTGGGTCCACCAAATCAGGCCCAATTGGTACATTGTCCTCAAATGATCAAGCAGATATTTGCAAATTCTACTGGTAATCTAGTAGTATCGGGTGAAAAGATGTCGACCATTGCTTATAATGCCTTTGTGATGGTGCGGGTTACCGCCACACTCCCACGTCTGTTCTGGGAGCCTCTTGAACCTGACACTGTCGATAACGGAACTGGTTGAGCCAGGAAGATGAGGACAAAACACACCCATTGCAAAGGGTAGGTGCATAATGGTGTTACATGCTTTTATTAAAACAAACAAACAGAAAATGTGTTCAAATAAATAGTGTAGGTTAAAATCTTCTTAAATAAATAAATCCATAAAACAGAAACAAATCCCAAGAGGTTAAAGCATCCATAAACGGTTCAGTAAAAACAAAGATTAAATCCCAAGGCAGGTAAAACCCAAAACTCCTTTGAAAAGGTAAAATCTCTGTACAAGTGTGTGAGCATTGGTGCTTCCTTTTTCTCTACAGATGTCTCCCAGGCTCACCCTCAACGGATCAGTCAGCCTGAGGAGATTTACCACTGATAGGCATGGCCACACCTCAATCCCTTCCCGATGTGACTGCCTCCTTTGCTATGAAGCTTGCCTTGCTCCCTTTCTCTCTCGTAAGCCCCTAGACTTACGTGGCAATTCTCCTTCTTGACACCTACTGGACTCCATAGCAAACATTTAAATATATGTTTAATTATCATCTATCTATCTATCTATCTATCTATCTATCTATCTATCTATCTATCTATCTATCTATCTATCTATCTATCTATCTATCTATCTATCTATCTATCTATCTATCTATCTAACTTTTTCTTCCTTCCCCTAAGGAGGGCAGCTTTGACATCTTTTTCAAGATCCAGCCCCATGGGCTCTGCAATACAGGGGCAACGCCTGGGCTGAGCAGAGCAAGCAGGGTCAGCCACCATTCATAAACATGTGTTTCATATGGAGTGGCTCCCACCATGTCAACCTATAGATCTTTGTCAGCATGTTTTATGTTGTCTAGTATGCTATGGCCCTTAGGTGCTTCCTCGGGATAGATCCACGGAGGGAGTGAAATGCCCTTTAAATGCAGTCTACTTGAATATAAACATCGACTCACTACCTGATTTGCTTACTTGAACAAGAGTTTGTTTTTTACGGAGATATTTATTAATGCAGCTCGACGTTGCCAAGGAATGATGGAAATTAATGAAAAAGGTGAAGGAATTTTTAATGAATATACTGCAATTAATTTGATATAATAAAGCAGCAAAAAACAAAAAAAAAAACAGAAACTAGTGTCTCACTCCCAGACCATCCTTTCGGTATAAAGGGTATAAAGTATATTCATAATAATTGTGATCACAACACATCTAAAGGTAAAACAGAAATGCAAAGAATGCTGGGAAGAGTAGCTAAATTATCACTTTTAAAATGATCTTTCAAGACAGTCATATGATATTTCATTTGTACCACATGATTCCAAACACATTATGTCAGCTTCTCTGGTAGAAAAAGCAGGTCTATAAAAAAAAGAATCAGTAATTCTGATTGCTCCAGTAAAAATAAACTGTTCCTTTTTAAAATTGTCAGTGCAAATAGCTATAACCCTGCCTTGAAGGGAATATGGACAGCAACTGAAGATGCATTATCTTGAGTATTAAATCACTGTAATCAGTTATAAGATGGTAAGAGAACGCAAGTGTCTTTGATGTTAATAGTTGCCACAAAAGGTATTGTTTGTCATTACCGCGTTTGTGGCAATAAAATCATAAAATTTGTCTGTATAGGTTGCATTACTGTTGTAGTAGAGAGTGGTGTCTATGCATTAAGGGGACAAAGCTATTGTGAATTCTCAAAGAATATGAATTAACCAGGCTTACTGAAAATAAATCCACAATATGTGGAGTATGCAGGAACATTAACACAATTAAGTATACTGAACAATTAAAATTATAAAGTATCGATCAATCATTGAGTACAGATGAACCAATCTTGCAATAAAAAATACATATAATTCCACTAGTCATCCAGTAAATATTCTGAGAAACCTACACATATATACATATTATTTATTATTAAAGAGAAACCAATTTTCCTTGTTAAGAAATCATTTTATATAATACAAAAAACACATATCAAAATCAAAGCCAGATCAACACTCAAACTGAATTGCAATGAGTAACATTGGGTGGGTTTATCCATTAAGGCTGTCATTCTCAAGTTCAACCCTGGAGGCCCCCTATGGCTGCAGGATGTCATCCCAACCATTTTCTTCTTTTAACCTCCTTGAGTGTCCCATTGGCTTGGGATTCTATGTAAAATTGGTTAATCCCAAGTAAGATTGAAGTCAACCGATTTCAAAGAGATATGAAACGCTAAGTCCGAATAAATCTCGGGACAGTATTCTGCTTCCATCTTATAGATGAAATAAAATCATAATGCAAAAAAATTGTGGAGTTTGTTTAAGGGTTCCTCCAATCTACATTAAGTCATCTATTCAACAAAAAAGCACAATGACATACAAACAAAAACTACAAAGCCAGTTTTAGAACAAACTGAAAATGAACCTTTAGTTGAATTAAGTGATAGTGATGACAATGTGAATTGTCCATCAGGCATTGACACAGTTGGTAAAACTGACATATACAGTACTGTACAATGGAACTGCCGTGATATGTCTGGTGAATTCAGTCTTGTGATGGTTCACTGTGGTGCAAGTAGCTGTGTGGCAAAAAAGGCAAAATGACTATGTACAAGTAGAAGACCAAGAAAGATGTTAACTCCCTAAGCACTGTCTATAATGCAGCAACTGTCATTCATGTCATAAGAAATGTGGAAGTCAATAAGCCTTGTGCAGTGGTAGCCTACAATTACACAAGAAGCACATGGCTTGTGCAGATCAGGCACTGTCATTCTACCTTCTCAGATGCAAACAACAGAACACATATTATAAGAAAAGTGTGCAAAGAAACACACTTCTACTGTCCCGATTATAACATCGGGTTGTGTGTTGGTGACCTGTCACATGAATAATTTGTACTAACTCAGGCATCAGTACAACAGTGGACACTCAACATACTGTACCTTTCCTACTGTATTTATGCTTATGTTCTTGTTGAAAAAAAGTCAATGTTTTTGGCTAGTTTTTCTGGGGGTAAACAGAACGCTAAGGAGGTTATTTGGACTCCTACTTTAATTAAACAAGCTGTTTCTTCCAGTTTTTGCTTTTTTTGCATCAGTCCAGAAATCACAAACAGATTATACTAAATTTTTACTGAACAAAGTAGTAATTCATGTGTCTAAGAAGTCTTTTTTTGGCTTTTTAGCATTTTGGTCTTTTTAATTTTCGAGTTATTTATGCCATTAATTACCATTTAATGTTACCAGTGGGTAACATTAAAATAACTGCCTTTCAGGAGTCAGTGTCACTTCCACTGGTGTCTGCGATGCTTGTCATTAATTATCAGTATCTGGAAACAATTAAGAGGACAAACTCTGCAGAAAAGATTAATTAAAAAAAGAAAACCATATAGTTAGGCATATAAAGATATGGTAAAAAATACAAATATTTCTTTATTTTGTGTACATGTAATTTTAACACTAATGCACTTTTCTGAATGTAAACACTACAACAATGAAAGAATAAAACAACTCACTGATTGTCAAACTGGTTGGAACAAAAAACCCCAAGACTGAAGATGAAAATGACTACGTTAAGGGATAGTGGGCACATCCACACCAGATCTTGTGCAAAATAGATAATTAGCTTTCCTCAGTCATGTAACCTATTACACTGCACAAACAAAGTTTTTGCTTCTTGAACGCTTTTGGGTGTTTCTTATAGATTTTTGAGTGCTGATCATGAATATCACATCAAAATTTACCCATCACATACCGTTTCAGAGAAATCTTCAGTTTTGTCATGATTTTTAATAATATTTGTATCCAAACATTTTCGCTCCCGTAAGTGACTTATCAACAACGGTTTGTGCAGCCTGAGCATATCCAGGCATGGAATCAGGCAAGGTTGGAATCTGTTCTGTGGAAGTTGACATCCTGGGCAGGTCTGAACAAGTTTGACGCTGTCTCAGCATGCTATAAAGGTGGCTTGCATACACTGTATATTAAAATATAGTATATATACACTGTATATATAGTATAGTATCTGTAGCAATATAACAGTAAGTAAGCTTGGTGCTATAGACGTTTTGGTGTCGGGTGATATGTCTCGTCAATGTCGTAACAGCCGCGATACATTCTGCTATAACTGTGCTGAATATATACTTGCGCCTCAGAGATGTTGGATGACTGCTCTTGTGAAGAAAGCTTATCATCTGTATTTTGGCTGCAAAATTGGTGATCAAGACAAGGAATGGATGCCTCACATTTGCTGTGCGACATGTGCTGTCAGTCTGAGAGCGTGGCTCAGAGGCACTCGAAAGATGATACCATTTGCTGTTCCGATGATATGGCGAGAACAGAAAGACCATGTGACAAACTGTTACTTCTGTTTGACTAATTTGTCTGGTTTCTCTGCCAAAAACAAGAAGTCAATTGAATATCCTAATCTGCCTTCAGCAATAAGACCCGTAGCACATGATGACAGTCTTCCAATTCCGAAACCACCAGAGGATTGGACCTTAGATGAACCAGATGAAGAAACTGCAATGCAGGGTACTGACAGTGACATTGACCTGGATTTTGAACCATGCTCATCAGGCGATCCACATCTGATAAAACAGTCCGAATTGAACGATTTGGTCAGAGATTTGGGTCTGTCAAAAACAAAAGCCGAGCTGCTGGGTTTGAGACTGCAGGAATGTTGTTTGCTGTCACCAGGTATGAAACCTTCTGTGTTTCGAGGCTGACAATGATATAACCAAATTTTTTGCACAAGTCGACAGTCTCTGTTTCTGTTGTGACATTGAAGGATTGCTCTCGGACTTGGGTTGTGATCACAACCCGGAAGAGTGGCGTCTCTTCATTGATTTGTCAATGTTAAGCCTGAAAGCTGTTCTGCTACACAATGACAACGTTTATCCTTCAGTACCTGTTGGCTATGCAGCACACATGAAAGAAACGTATGCGAATATAGAACTGTTGCTGAAGCACATCCAGTATAGCAGGTACAACTGGAATATCTGTGGAGATCTTAAAGTTGTTGCTCTGTTATTAGGACTGCAGCTCGGTTATACAAAGTACTGTTGTTTCATCTGTGAATGGGACAGCCGTGCCAAAGAATCGCACTATTCTTGACAGAACTGGCCACTCCATAAAAAGTGGACAGAAAAATGTGGCACATGAATCGCTTGTCGACCCAGCAAAGATATTTTTGCCTCATCTTCACATAAAACTGGGACTCATGAAGAATTTCATGAAAGCACTGAACAAGGAAGGTGAAGGTTTTGGTTATTTAAGACAGATGTTCCCAAGAATAACTGATGCCAAGATCGAAGAGGGCATTTTTGTTGGCCCCAGATCAGACATTTTATCAGTGACAAGAGGTTTGAATATCTGTTAGTTGGGCCGGAAAAAATTACCTGGAAAGCCTTCAAAGACGTTGTTGACAATTTTCTGGGCAATTACAGAGCCCCAAACTACATTCAGCTGGTAGACAAACATCTCAAAGCATACAAGACAATGAAGTGCAACATGTCACTCAAGATCCATTTCCTCCACTCACACTTCGATTTCTTCCCCGCAAATCTTGGTGCTGTCAGTGATGAATACGGTGAAAGGTTTCACCAGGACATTGCTACAATGGAGAAACGATACCAGGGCAACTGGAATCTGTCAATGCTTGCTGACTACTGTTGGACACTGCAACATGATGCACCAGACATTGAATACAAAAGAAAATCAGGAGCAAAACAATTTTAATTCTGTTGAATTTAATATCTTATGCGAAACATAAACGTGACTAAATACGTTATTGTCAGTAAACATATAAATGTCTATTTCTCAGAGTTCCTACGTGATGCAGTAAAACCAAAACTATATTTGTGCATACCCAGTAGGTACCTGTTACAATCAGGAAGTAAGAGTTTTCAAAAAAAAATTTGTGCAGTGTTATTAAAATGTTTATAACAACTCTCAGCTTTATCAACTTAAACATTTTTTTCAACTTTCTATTATATACTCAATGTGGTTACTGATCAAGAAAAATATTGTTTCTGGTCGTATGTGAAGTTGTCCTAGTGCTGCATGCCTGTTTTCAGCTTAGAGATTGGAATAATTGGCCCTGCAGTGTTCTCTATACCCTTGGAAGTATGTGTGCGTATATACAACCTGAACTTTATAGTTTAATGATGGGGCTTGAAGGTCAACAGTATTAAAGTGAGGACAGCCTGTTGTGTGTTTTTTTCTTTTATATACATGTGTTTGAATTGCCAGCTCATATTTTTCTTGTCTTGGCCTTACAACACACACCAATGAAGAGGTAGGGAAAGTCCAGTACCATTTGATCTCTCAAAGGTGCTTACAGTAATTTGAAGAAAAAAAAAGAAAGGAGATAAATTTCTGGAATGCATCACTCACAGGACATTATACTACATCTTGAATTTCACCCAACACTGAGGAGGACCATGCTAAACTTGAAAAAGCCCCTAAAGAAGACTATATTGGGTTAGGGTTAGGGTTAGAAGGGTATATTATATGTTTGAAAGAAGCCAGCAGTATGATGGTGCTGTTTCAAAGAAGCACAGAATCCTGGTGCTGAAAGAGCACATGTTTATGTCAAAAATCATGTTTTTCAATTGTTTGCTGGCCTCATACTGACATGCAAATACCTCAAGAATATTAGTGAGTGCTGCTACCAGACATGCAATGTCCAGTATATGTCATGAAATAGTCTACATATTCTGTCCATGCTATTGTGGCTTGTTCTTTTTCACCACAAAGCCATTAGATTCTAAGCTTGAGGTGTTGTCATTTTTAATTGAGGCAATTCAGAGACTACATATTTTCCAAAGAACTGTGTGGTTGCGAGGCTCCCACTTTACTTAGTGTTTTAATCTATAAGGTTGTAATTTTTTAGATGAAGACAATGTCATTGCAATGATATGCTGTCAATCAAGACAGAGCAGGAACTGGCATTCCATTATTTGATTGATTTTTTTGTCATGTGAAATGTGAATGAACATACATGTTTCGGTAGTCATTAGCAAACAAGGACAGACATTGTTAGTTGAAAAATTTAATGTTAACATTAGATAAATATGCAACAATAAAGGAATATTCTGGTCTGGCTTCACCAGAGGTTTAATGGCAAAATATCTCTGGTACTAGACTTAGTCTGTCATACGATCAGGAAATTGTTAAGGAATGCGGACAAAACGCCTCTCACCGGCATTATTACTTAGTTCTTCACCAGTCAACACAAATCCCATAAATTAATTAAACTGAAAGGACAGCCCCCCAAACCACATTCAAAACTGTGTGACTGTCAATTATTTTAGTTAAAATATTTTAGTTATGCTTTAATGCCAGTTTTAATTCCAACAAATAAATTATCTTCACTAAAAACCACTCCCAGACTTCAATGTAGTGCCAATGTCTGTAGTGTATTTAGCTCAAATTCACTGAAATTGTTGGTGAAGGGAGCTGGATTCACTTCCTCAGAAATATAAAATACTAAACTAAATTAATCAATAGCATTTGTCAGTCTGAAGTGTATATGAAAAGGCTGGAAGATTCTTAACAGACGTTCAAGGTCCAGACAAGGACGCATGCTGAATGGAGGGCAGCACCTGTTCAGTACAAATTATATGAATAGGCATGGAGCCCAAAAAAGGATTACTGTGAGCCATATAATTGTATTTCCTTGGCCTAAGAAAAAAATATCAAGAAGCTGCAAAAGTGATGCTTATGTAAATGAAGAAGAGCATAAAGCTGGCAGGTGAAATAAAGGGTGCAACGGTCACTATAGACAGATGCCAGTGACCTGAGTTTTGTCTCCTGCAACTACCTCATAAAACCATGGTGTCTCACTCTGCTATTCAGACTATAAGACTGAAATTTAAAAAATGCTTTCATCTTGGTGTGTGTCATTCTCATTTTCTGTGCTATTCAACTATAAATTCTGCAATGCTACACAAAAATTGTCATTTTTTTCTTTTCTTTTTAAATCATAATTTATTCAAATATCAGAAAAGAGATTGTTCCATTAATAGGAACTGCAAAGACCTTAGGTAACCAGGTTCTTGTTAAAATGCTTAGACTGAGCAACCATTCTGAAACTATACTCATTGGACACTTTATTAGGTGAACCTTGCTAGTACCTGATTGGACCCCCTTTTGAATTCAGAATTGCCTTAATTCTTCATGGGATAGATTCAAAACATTCTAGAAACATTCCTCAGTGATTGTGGTCCATCCCACAGTTGCTACAGATTTGTCACCTGCCCATCCTTGATGTGAATCTCCTGTTCCACCACATCCCAAAAGATGCTCTGTTGGATTGAGATCTGGTAACTGTGGAGGCCATTTGAATACAGTGAACTCATTGTCATGTTCAAGAAACCAGTAATAAATGATATGAGCTTTGTGACATGGTGCATTATTCTGCTGAATGTAGCCATCAGAAGATTGGTACACTGCGGTCATAAAGGAATGGACATGGTCAGCAACAACACTCAGGTAGGCTGTGGCATTTAAACGATCCTCAGTTGGTACCAAGGGGCCCAAAGTCTGCCTGGAAAATATCCCCCCACCATTACACCACTATCACCAGCCTGAATGGTTGATACAGGGCCGGATGGATCTATGCTTTCATGTTGTTGATGCCAAATTCTGACCCTACCATCCGAGTGCCACAACAGAAATCGAGACTCATCAGGCCAGGCAACGTTTTTTTCCAGTCTTCTGATGTCCAATGTTGATGATACTGTGGAAATTGTAGCCTTAGTTGCCTATTCTTAGGTGACAGGAGTGGTACACAATGTGGTCTTCTGCTGCTGTAGGCCATCTGCTTTTGGGTTCAATGTGTTGTACATTCAGAGATGTTCTTCTGAATATCTTTGTTGTAGCAAATAGTTATGATTTTCTATCAACTTGAACCAGTCTGGCCATTCTCCTCTGAAATCTGGGTCCTATACACTTGCTGTTAAGTATAATATTACTAAATGAGTCAAAATCCCTTAGTGTAGGTGGACACCAGACTTTCTGAAAGAAGCTAGTCAGCTGCACATCAAGTTTTGGTGACACATGATGGCTAGATGTCTCAGAGACCAAGAAAATGACTTAAAATGCAGCTGATACTGTTGTCCAATAGATTCATTTGATATTGGGCTGACCCACTATGTAGTGTGTGCCTCAGCATATATTTATATAACTTCCTAACAGCTACGATTCCCATAACCATGTGATAGATACCTATGATTTATTTTCATCAGGGTTAAAAAGCCAATACCAAGCTCCCCGCAAAAAGTTCAAAATCCACCCACCCAAACAGGATAACTAACACACAAGTATATAAAAAACAAAAAGAAACCTAAATAACATTAGTTCTCAAAATCTATGCACATTTATACATACACCCCATCACAACATCCTCACCGAACCTGTATTACATAATAGTGTGATTTGTTTATTAACAAAATTAAGTTATCAATGAAATATTATAGTCCAGGTTGAGCACAAATATTAAGAGATTGGCAAAGATAGTATTATGGACTTGAGGAATGAAAATGCAGAGCATTCATCAATTTTCTCAAATAAAAATGAATAAATAATTCCTAGCAGCAAATCCAAAGACAATAACAAAATATGCCCAAAGATGTTAGAGGTGTCCTAACCTGTTGACCCGAGCACTGTTTCTAATCCAAACGATAAAGCTAGCAATAATTCTTTTCTGAGATTTATTATGCATGCGCATGGGAGGATCACCTTTCAGGTTTATAGGAGGTGAGCAATACCATCCCAAGGCACGATGGGGCACAGTCACTAACATTGCTATCTCTGAGGGCAATTGACTCCTCCCCTAACAACCAAACGACTATAAAAGAGCAGCATGGGGCTCCCAAAAATGTCCTGCTCTACTGAGTTGATTACCATTTAAAGAAGTCACAAAGACTTCATTTTCTTTTTGTTTGAATTATCTGTAAACACCATTGAGCATTCTTTTCGTTTGGAAATATTTTTCTCTAGGATTAAAAAGGTTAACCCGGTTGGCACCCCCAACACTTCCTGAATGTTAAAGAGTGTCCTCCCAATTTTCCACAGGTTAAAACTGGAGACAAAATTGAGCTCCTCACCTCATACTTTGATGGCAACGACCACAACTTGTCTTTTCCTCCTCTTTCTCAATCAGTTTTTTTTAATTTCCCCTTTCCAATAAGGAATGAATAACCCTGAAAAACATACTAGAATAAGTAGTGCATTCAAAAGAAAACCTTAACCTACAGTTCCATTAAGAAAACATCTTCTTTAAGACAAATGTACAAGGAAGAAGAAAAACCATTACATATTCTCCAAACCTACGTTAGGTCCAAAATAGGGTTTGATATTGGCTACATGTATGGGATTCATTTTGTGTTGTTATCTGATGTTCCATTCTACCTGATTATTTATGGAGTCTAATTAGAGCTTAGCTGTGAATTTTCATGTTCATTTAGAGATAGGATAGGCTGTCAACCAAAATATCTTTAAAGGTTTACCAATTAAAACAGTTCAACATCTTGGTGATTAATGAAAGGGATATGGAAATGTGATAATAGAAATGATGTCAGCATCATGTAAAGATTTAATATTCAGTCATGATTTCAAATTCACTCTTCACCTGTAGTACCTTGCAAAAGCTCAGGCACACAGTCCTGCCTCTCAAGAAGCGTGAAAGGGTCCTGATAAAAGAAAAGGTGACATCTCATTCTAGGAACTTAAGGGGTGGCTGTATCTTGTTTGCCATCTAAGCTAGATGGAAATATTTGCCTGGTGATAGCCCTTTTGGTGGTTATCAGGAGAATTTAAAAACTTTAAGTAAAATTTTGAAGTGGAGTGGTAGGTGACACTTATGAAGAATGCTTGGATTGACTAGAAACGTCAGATCTGCCAACAATATAAAAACCCATCTGGTTTCACTGTGGGAATGCTTTAGTGGGTGAGGTATTTTTCTTTGCCTGACATAAAGACCATGATTACTAATAGCATAATAAAAATTGAGATCTTCACCTTGTAAGTTATGGTTTTCTGGAATAAATGCCCTACTTCTTTTAGGCTTTTTCCCAGCATCCTTTTTCGTCATGAATCCAGACTGAAGCTCCATCCATGGTTGATGCCTGCTTGGAGTGCGATGCTGCCAAGATAGGCCCTGGCTAATGTAGCCTTTAGCAACATTCCTGATAACAACTGTGATAATAGATGGCGCTATACCAGCACTTAACCAGGCACAGACAGAATCAAGACGCACACTTACACAAGTTAACGATTTTTTAATTTCTTCTTTCATTTTTACAGCACCACACAATGCTCAAACTCACAAGACTCAGTTCTTTTTACTTCTCTCATGTCTTCTTCTGCCTCTACTCCTCTCCTTGCAAGCTCCGTCCTCTTCCACCTGACTCCAGCTCCCTGAACGGAGTGAGGCGGCCCCTTTTATAATGCACCTGCATGTGCTCCAGTTGCTCCCTGATGACCTTCCTGTAGCATTTCCTGGTGTTGCATGGGCACCCGAAAGTACTCTGGGCGTACCTGCTTCCTGGTCCAGCAGCACTTCCTGGTGTGGTGGAAGTGCTGCATACCATGGCTTCTGAACCATCCAGGCAACCCCTGGCAATGGCCACTGGTCCCCACAAGGTTGAGCTTCCAAGCACTGTTCCTGTGGCACCGACACCCACCAGGGCGGCTGCCTTCTTGTGTTCCAGGAGAGGTACTGCTCCTCTCCCGGTCCTTCCGTTCTCCAGGCGTCCCAGCCGTCCACCACACAACATATATAATATTCTCATATTTCATACATTTGCATTATTTTATGTTGTAATTTAGGTTTATGTTCAGTTATACATTACAAAAGTGATTTATTTTGATTAAGAGTAACAGTGGATAAAGAAAAAAATGAGTAAAGTCAAAATGTGCAGATCTGCATAGACGTAGAAGTATAAATGTGCAGCAGACCGGAAGAAGCTTGAGACATGTGACAGCTTGCTTTGAAACTCTCCTTTCTGACATACAGTGCTGCACAAAATAAATGATGTGCAGCATGTTGTTATAATATTCCTTCCAGTCCACTCCCCAATTGTTCCGCACATTTAAATAAAGACAGAATCATTAATCAAGTATCACATAAATATGGCCTTAATTAGCAGGCAAGTATGCATCATTTCCATAATTTTTCTTCTCTTGGGGTCATGCAAATGTGATGACAGTACAAATACTATTTTAAATAAAACAATGGGCAGGAAATTAAAAATCAAAACAAATCTTAAGAGTATCATGCCAAGGATTATTATGAGTGGTTGTCAAATATAAATATTGAGTCAAATGGTCATATTTGGTAAATGATGTTAAATCCAAGTAATTTGTAAACACATACACGCACACACACTGTGCAGTAGCTCAGCTGGTTATTGTTAACAGTAAACTAATTAACCATGCTATTTCCAGTGATGAATACGCATCATTTTAGTATGCAGTGAGAATCTTATTAGAGTCACACAATCACAGTTCTTAGTTAATTACTAGGATGAGTGTATTTGCTTCCGCAGCATAAGAAGGTGAGAGGTGTGTGGAGGGAGTTCTCTTAAGAATCATGCTGAGACTGTTTAAAGTGTACACTATCTGTGCATATTTACATAATCAACACAATTTTTGCTTTAAATAAACACCATTTAAAGAATGTATACCTTATTACTATACAGTAAGAAACCCACATTTTATAATTCATTCATCCATTCATTTTCCAACTCCACTTATTGTAACAAAGGATTTTGATGGGTCTCTAGTCCATCCTACAGGCATTGGGTGTAAAGCAAGAAGCAGACGTTTATGAATTGCCAGTCTCTCTGGGAGCACACTAACACAACACCAACCTTGATTGGACATTTTTGGGGTGTGGAGAACATACAAATTCAGTCAGTGCTCAGGGTAATACTTACACTTGGGATTTTTAAGCTGCAAAGCAAAGTTCTATGTCACCATGCTGAACCACATTGAACCAACTAATTTTATTTTCAGTAAAATAGCACACTACAAAACACATCAGATGGTTGTTAGAAATGCATTAGACGTCTATGTAATTTATTTGTCTTGTTTTGGAATGTCATTAAGTTTTGTTTTCTTTTTTAAATGATTTTATTGGTGCAGCCATTTTCTAGCTATGTCAATGCAGTGTTCATCTATGTGGATTGTGGCCTGCTCCATTAAATGCTGAAAGGTTGCTCCAGCATTATGTAAAGTAAAATGATTCAAACTTTTGGGAGTAATGACCACTGTTGGTAGACTGCAGCTCTAAAAAGGCAGCACACATAGCGAAGTGTCAGAACATACCAGCAGTCATACTACCTACACTTCAGAACAGGCCATTAACCTCAAGCTAAGCATGTTCATACCCAGCCAGTACTTGAATGGGAGACCATATAGGAAAAGCTTGGGTTGCTGCTTGGAAGAGGTGTTAGTGAGACCAGTAGGGGGTACTTACCCTGTGGTCTGTGTGTGGATCTCAATGCCCCAGTGCTGTGATGGGGACACTGTGCTGTTAAAATGTTTTTGTCCTACAGGTGATATGTAAAAAATTGAAGTTCTTTGTCTCTGTGGTCATAAAAGATTCCTGGGTATCCTTCTGATGTCCAGGTTTTGAATCTCATTTCAATTTTTGAACTTAATTTCCCAGTTTGCGTTTCGGCTTAGATGAATGATTGTGTGGAGTTGGATAATGGATGGATGGATAGTTTTCTGACTAATCGATTGGCAGTTTCATTAAGTAAACCTTCACTAATCTTGGCTACACTATAAAAATATTCATTCAGTTGCATAACTCCATTTGATTCAAACACAACTCAATAAAAAGCAATAGAACTATAAAATAAAATTTAATATAGATTGTTTTATGATGTATAAAGGTATACATGTTGAATCCCGTTATAGCGAATATCAAAGTAACAAAACTTTCAGAATAACAAATACTTTGTGTTGGCCTAGACAAATGTTCATATAACATCAAGTTTAACAGATTTCCTTTAAACGAAATGTAAAGTTCAGTAAAACAAACATTTTTTCCGCCAAAAATGGCCACCAAAGGTAATAGTGTGATGCTAAAATATTTAATGGTGAACCTGAAGAGAGGCATCCGAGAGGCCAAGGCAGCATACAGAAGGAGGATAGAGGACCATCTGAGGAGCAACAACACCAGGCAGGTGTGTCAGGGTGTCCAGCACATCACCGGCTACAAATCCAGCAACTCCTTGGCCGCTGAGGGAGACACTTCTCTGGCAAAGGAGCTGAACATCTTCTTTGCCCACTTTGAGGCGACACCAACAGCAGCTCCATCACAGCAGCCTGTTCACAACAGCAATATACTCATGGTGGAAGAGTGTGAGGTGTGGCGGGTGATGAGGAAGGTTAACCCAAGGAAGGCTGCAGGACCCGACGGTGTGGCTGGACGGGTGCTGAAAGACTATGCAGATCAACTGGCCGGAATCTTCACTAGGATTTTCAACCAGTCCCTGTCCCAGGCCACTGTCCCATCCTGCCTCGAGTCCTCAATCATTGTTCCGCTGCCAAAAAAATCCATCACGAACAGTCTGAATGATTTCCGCCCCGTGGCACTCACATCTGTCATCATGAAGTGCTTTGAGAAACTGGTGCGGAGTCATATCTTCACCTGCCTGCCAGCAGACCTGGACCCATTTCAATTTGCTTACAAAGCAAAGAGATCCACAGAGGATGCTGTGGCCACAGCCCTTCATGCTGCCCTGACCCACCTGGAGCAGCAGGGGAGTTACACCAGACTGCTCTTTGTAGACTTCAGCTCGGCGTTTAACACCATCCTCCCACAACGACTGGTGTCCAAACTGGCAGATCTGGGACTTCCATCACTCACCTACAGTTGGATACTGGACTTCCTGTCAGGTCGCTCCCAGAGGGTCAGGCTGGGTCTTCACACATCCACTGCTCTCAGCCTCAACACCGGGACGCTGCAGGTTTGTGTGCTCAGCCTGCTCCTCTACACCCTCTACATATATATATATATATATATATATATACACACACATATGTATATACACACATACATATGACCGTGTCCACACTCATCATAGCAATAAGATCATAAAGTTCACGGATGACACGATGGTGGTCGGACTCATCTCGGGCAAGGAGGGAGAGCTGGTATACAGGGAAGAGGTGGAGCGGCTGTCAGAGTGGTGCACAGTCAATAACCTGCTCTTCAACACCACAAAAACGAAGGAGCTTGTTATTGACTTTAGAAAAAACAAAACTGACATCCAGCCACTCATCATTGGCGGGGCCTCTGTGGAGAGGGTCCCGGTGTTCAGGTTTCTGGGCATTGAGCTGGAGGATGACCTGACCTGGAGCACCAACACCAAGGAGCTGCTGAAGAAGGCGCAGCAGAGACTATTTTCTGAGAATTCTCAGAAAGAACCATCTCCCCAAAAATCTGCTCCTTGCTTTTTATCACTGTTCATTCGAGAGTGTGCTCACGTACGGACTGTGTCTGTGGTACGGCAGTTGCACTTCCTCAGAAAAGAAAGCCCTCCACAGGGTCGTCAGGACAGCGGAGAGAACAATTGGTTGTACCCTCCCCATTCTGGAACAAATCTACACCTCCCGATGCCGCAAAAAAGCAATAGACATTTCATAGGATTCATCACATCCCGGTCATTGCCTCTTCCAGCTTTTGCCATCGGGAAAGAGATACAGAGCAATGAAAACCAGGACAAACCGCCTTAAAAACAGCTTTGTTTATAAGTGACAATGACAATAAAGATCCATCTATCTATCTGAGTCTCAGGAAAGTCAATAGGCTGTCTCTTTCTTGTTAAACCACTAGAAAGTGACAGTCTTTTGCAAAATTTCCAGTTTCGGGCATTCTCAGCAAGAGTGTAGGCATAACATCATACACATAGCCAAATTCTGGCTCAGTGCTCCACCGAGCATCTGCATTGGTAGTTGTGTCAAGTGCAAATATTGTTACTGTTTGAGTTTCTTAGTGCTTCTCAAAATGTTTTTTGCATTGAACAAAAGAATGAGAAACTTCTTCAGTTTACACTGAAAAAAAAGTTATATCTTAACGTCTCATTTTCAAATAAAATATTTTTTGCATTTTAAGAAGCACTAGTTTTTTATACAGGTATTGTCAAGCTTGTGTCACAGAGTTGCACAAGAGAAAGGAAGTTAAGCCCAGGTTTCCAAGGAAAATACAGGTACTTTATTTCTGTATAGAGAAGGAAGATACAGTCTCAAGCCTTCGTTTAAAAAAGGAGCTGTTACTTCAGCACTCAAGCAGAGATAGAAGCCATGGAACAGGCAATCGTCCTGCTTTAGCTTCCATCTTCACATTATAAGAACACCAGTGGCTTGGAATCACTGCTGTGGCAGACCAGAAAATTGTGAGAGAGAGCAGGTCAAAGCCTGTTGTTAAATGTTCTACACATCATGCGACAAGCACATTATGCACTAAGCTTGATCCTGCAGAGGACAACCAATTACTTTGTCCTTGGTTTACTGTTTACCAGACGCAGCAGAGCAACCATGGAGCTGCCTTTGCAGCGCTGCCATTAGAGATGACAAAACGCCGGCTACTCCAGTCACTATAGTAGGCTATATGTATTTTCTCCATATTCGCTACAACAAACTTTCCATTATTAACAAAATATTTTTATGGTCCTCATTACAATGGGATTCCACCTATATATAGATTTTATTTAAAGTTTACATCACTTGTGATTGTAGACTTTGAGGAAGTCACATCTTCTGCCAAGGATGTCTACATAAATAATTTGCTAAATATAAAAGACTAACTCAAAGCCTCTTAGAAAATGGTCAGTAGGCAATAAATCAGTTATGTTCATTTACATTACATTTGCATAAGGTCTCAAACATGAAAGTATGCATACCCAAGTACAATATATCTAGGTTTGGATTTACATACATAAGAAATGTGCCAGATATAACTCCTCAATTACTAATATTACTTGTTTGTAACTCTGCCTTTTACACAATTCATATGTAAAAATCTATTCTTACTAATGTGGGTTTTCTGTTTGTATTTTTAATATTGTTCCAAGTGAAATATAGAAATCACGCATTGTGGATTGCCCTATCTGAAAGTAGAATTATAAGCAGGTGTCAAAGGCAATGTGAGACAAGTGCTTTATGTGCCACCGGGATTGAATACAGAAAAATATATCTATCCATTTATTTATTTTTAAACCTGTTTATCCACTTTAGAAGTCACAGGGAGCGTGAACGTTTGTTTAACAAGGTGGAAACCAACCTCGTATGAGGGAAGCAGTCTTTTACAAATCATACCCATCCACACACCCACACTTACTCACCCCAGGTTGTTTTACAACTGCCAGGTTGTCTAACTTGTCCATCTTTAGAATATGGAAAATTTCTGCAATGGCTAAAGACTAAGGCAATTGACTGCAAAATAGAATATTGGCAATAAGTCTTTGCTACTCACTCACACACTCTGTGACCAATTATTAAAGACAGGACAAAGGAACCCCATGTTATTAATGAAAATATAACGTGAACATGCTCAGAGGAAATCATGTTTCACAGACATACCAGCATTTCATGAGGACACAACAAAGCCATTTAATCATAGTGTCACCTGCAATATTATTTGTTTTGGCTTTCAAAAATAATGCCACCTAAAAGGCTAAAGATCAAAATAAAAGTGTGGGAATTTAAGGCACCCTGTGTAAACAGTTAAAAAACTGGCTAAAACACAGAAAGCAATGGTTTAATGGAGTTATGGACCTTGTCACATATTAAAGCTTTCTACTGTCACCTTACAGGTGGGCCTGTCTGCGAAGGATGGAAAACTTCTCAATAAGCAGCTTGTGAGTGCATCTTCCATACCTGAAGATATCTGGCAAATGGAGATATCATGGAATGAACACAAAACAGTTTTCGCCACAGGCAATTTTTGTAGATTAGTGCAATAGTTAGGGCAACTACCTAAAAAGAGAATGAAATGTGGAAAGGTTGGTTGAATGATTCGTCTAATTTTAGCTATTTTTGGTTGATGATAAATCCTTCACTTTCATTTATATGCAAATTTCTTATAATGTTAAACCTTGCATATTAATCTTTATAAACATGGCTGCTGAAAATTTCAAGGAATTCTGAACATTACAGCTATTTAAATAAAATTTCAGGCATCCTTTCATTTTCTCCATATTTAGGCTTGTGAGGATCCAAAGCTTTCCCAGGCACCATTGGGCTCAAGGCAGGAGCCAATTCTGGACAGAACACCAGCCCATTACAAAGAATAAGAAATTTGATTCTTAGAAAATACACAAAAAAGTTCCAAAGTTAATGGCAGGCTCCACAAACTATTATGAATCTTGTTATCACTGTATCTCAAGAAAAATATAATCATAATACATAATCATCAACCCTTTCTACAGATTTGAGGAGGAAGAGGGAGCTGCTTGCTTATATATTATATGTATTGCGGAAGATCAGCCTTGACACAGACAGACACGCAGACACAGACGTCTCAAAAACACACACTTTTATTATTTTTCTCAGTCCTCAGCACAACATAATGCACAAACCCCACAATGCTGAGTCCTTTTCCTTTCCTCTTCTCTTTTTACTGCCACCTCCACTCCTCTCTCGCAAGCTCTGTCCTCTGCCTCCCGACTCCAGCTCCCTGAATGGAGTGAGACGGTGTCTTTTATACTGCACCTGAAAGTGCTCCAGGTGCTCCCTGATCATCTTCTGGCAGCCAGAAGTGCTGCAGACTAAGGCTCCAGAACTGTCCAGGCACCCTCTGTCGGTGGCCACAGGCCCCAGCAGAGTTGAGCTTCCAAGCTCCAAACCCGTGGCCCCGATGCAAACCAGGGGTTCTGCCCTCTTGTGTCCAGGGGGAGGTACTGCTGTTGACATGTCCTCTCCTCCAGTCCTTGCCTCAGAAGGGCGTCTCTACCAGGCAAGGACCCGGCTGTCTGTCACAGTATAAAAAAGCGCTTTTTATAGCCCATGTGGAGTACCATTCTAGATTAATACATAACAACAGTAATAATACTTGTGAACTGTTTAGAACAGTGGCTCATCTAACAAACTTCAATGCAAAATACCTGCAATCATTAGCAGTGCAGAATTTGTGATTTTCTTTAATGAGAAGGTTAAGATCTCAAATTTTTGTGTCACCTCTCCAACTTAATGCTAGATTAGCAAGCCCTATCTCGTCATGTGCACTACAGTTTAGAAATTTTAAATTGGTAAAACAGGAAATCATAAGTTTAATTTCTAAAATGAAACCTGGTACTTGTTCCTTTGACCCAGTACTAACCAAACTAAAAGAAAGGTCAATAGGTGTTCTGGCAGCACCCATTCTTAGCATTCTCAATAGGTCTGAATGGCACAGTTCCTGATGAACTATAATGTCAGTTATCAGACCATTACTTAAAAAGTCAGACTTAGGCCCATATACACTTAATAATTACACATCCACTTCAAATTTTCCTTTTTTCTCTAAAGTACTTGAAAAAGTAGTCACCATACTTCAGTCTCTCCTTACACATCACAAATTATTTGAGAAACTCCAATCTGACTTCTGCACCAGTCATAGTACAGAAACAGCACAAGTCACAGGTGGCACAGTGGTAGTGCTGCTGCTTTGCAGTAAGGAGACTGTGGAAGATTGTGGGTTCGGTTCCTCCTTGTGTGGATAGCACTTTGAGTACTGAGAAAAGCGCTATATAAATGTAATGAATTACAGTAATCCCTCCTCCATCGCGGGGGTTGCGTTCCAGAGCCACCCGCGAAATAAGAAAATCCGCGAAGTAGAAACCATATGTTTATATGGTTATTTTTATATTGTCATGCTTGGGTCACAGATTTGCGCAAAAACACAGGAGGTTGTAGAGAGACAGGAACGTTATTCAAACACTGCAAACAAACATTTGTCTCTTTTTCAAAAGTTTAAACTGTGCTCCATGACAAGACAGAGATGACAGTTCCATCTCACAATTAAAAGAATGCAAACATATCTTCCTCTTCAAAGGAGTGCGCGTCAGGAGCAGATGTCAGAGAGATAGAGAAAAGCAAACAAATCAATAGGGCTGTTTGGCTTTTAAGTATGCACCGTGGCACAAAGCTGTTGAAGGCGGCAGCTCACACTCCCTCGTCAGGAGCAGAGAGAGAGAGAGAGACAGAGAAAAACAAAGAAGCACAAATCAATACGTGCCCTTCGAGCTTTTAAGTATGCGAAGCACCGTGCAGCTGCACAAAAGATAGCAACGTGAAGATAATCTTTCAGCATTTTTAGACGAGCATCCGTATCATCTAGGTGTGCGAACAGCCCCCCTGCTCAATCCCCCTACGTCAGGATCAGAGAAAGTCAGCGCAAGAGACACAGAGAAAAGTAAGCAATCTAGCTTCTCAGCCATCTGCCAATAGTGTCCCTTGTATGAAATCAACTGGGCAAACCAACTGAGGAAGCATGTACCAGAAATTAAAAGACCCATTGTCCGCAGAAATCCGCGAACCAGCAAAAAATCTGCGATATATATTTAAATATGCTTACATATAAAATCCGCGATGGAGTGAAGCCGCGAAAGGCGAAGCGCGATATAGCGAGGGATTACTGTATTATTATTTAACTTGTGTTGTAAACACCATTCTGATATACTCTGATGAAGGAAATTTCACAGCAATTATGTGGTTAGATTTAAGTGCAGTGTTTGACACAACTGAACATTCAGTTTTATTACAGAGGCTGGAATATGACATTGGTCTTACAGGCACTGTCTTGCCTGGTTTAGTTCCTATTTATCAAACTGTTCCCAATACATACAGAAATGTGCTGATAGTACTCCAACATTATATACAGAAGTGAGATATGATGTCCTGCAGGACTCAGTGCTGGGACCTTTGCTATTTTCACTTTACATGCTTCCATCGGGAACTATCATTAGAAAACATAATGTTAATTTTCACTCATATGCAGATGACACCATGTTATAGCTTTCTTTTAGACTAAATGACTTTTTTATGATGCTGTCCTTAATGAATTGTGTCAATATGTTAAAGTAGTGGATGGATGGAAATTACTTGTCTCTGAATGCAGAAAAAATCGAAATGTTAATTATTGGAGGGAACGATGCTGACTGCAACAATATTGTGTCACTCTTTACCTCAGTTGGAATCACAATTAGTTTTACTGAATCAGCCCACAATCTAGGTGTTATCTTTGACACTAGCATGCCATTTAAAGCACACATTAAAAAAACTATGCAAAACATGTTTTTCCCATCTTAAAAATGTTAAAATGTTTTCAAAATATGCAGGTTATTGAGAAATTGCAATGTGGTGTTCACTTGCTGTTCTAATCATTCTTTATGCAGCTTTCAGTTAATTCTAAATGGTGCTGCAAGAATTATTACAAGAAAAAGAAAGTATACAGTAAACACATAATGCCCGTTCTTAAGTCTGTACTGTGGCTCCCCATTAAGTTTAGGATAGATATTTTGAATTTTTGAACTTTTTCAAAACCTGGCAGGATCTAATCAATAATATTTTAGAATAAGAAGAAATAATTATCTCCGCATTTCTTTTTCTTCTCCATTTATCTTTATTGCCCTATTAAACTCAACAATTTAGGTATGTTTACAAGCTTTAAGTATTACTCCTTTGGCCATGCTCTCCTTCTCAGGGGTGGGGTTTGATTTGTTTTCAATCCTATTTTTTGTAAAAATTGATCTATTTGTACAGAATGATTACAATAAAATTAATAAAATATATTAAAAAAAAATTTAGGATAGATTTCAAAATCCTCATTTTAAATTATAAAGACTCAAAAAGACTCTGATCATTTATCTGAGCTTATCATTACTTACATATCAGAACACACACGAATATCTCAAGATGCCGGCCTACTTAAGATTCCAAAGATAAATAAAACAACAGTGGGGCGTCAAGCTTTTACTTACAGGGACATGAAGCTGTGGAATGCCTACCACTATAAGTGGTGCCCCTTCAGTCTCAGCTTTTAAATCCAGGCTGAAGACTCACTACTTGAGTTTAGCATACCCTGAGTAGAGCTGCTGATTAGCTATGCATACTGCATCTCAGTTTGTTAGTAATATAAGTAATACAACATTTATAAAACCATTACTAACCCTCCTCTATTCTGTTTCTCTTCTTGGTATCTGGATATGAGACTTGGTGCCACTGCTCTAGTGGCACTCTGCATAAGGAAAAGTCATCTCGGATAAAGGAGCATTGGAATCATCAGATGGAAAAATTTTGTCAGATTGGACGGTGTGGAAGATCAGCCCAGCTACAGATAGATACAGGACCCACAGATGTCCAAAACACACATGTTTTGTTCTTTTCAGCACAATGCACAAATCACCAGTCCAATAACTCTGTCCTTTTCCTTTCCTTCTTCACTTCCGCCTCCACTCCTCTCTTGCAAGCTCTGTCCTCTGCCACCCGATTATATATTATATGTATTGTGGAAGATCAGCCTTGACACAGACAGACACGCAGACTCAGACGTCTCAAAAACACACACTTTTATTATTTTTCTCAGTCCTCAGGACAACATAATGCACAAACCTCACAATGCTGAGTCCTTTTCCTTTCCACTTCTCTTTTACTGCCACCTCAACTGCTCTCTCGCAAGCTCTGTCCTCTGCCTCCTGACTCTGGCTCCCCAAATGGAGTGAGGCAGCTTATTTTATACTGCACCCAAAAGTGCTCCAGGTGTTCCCCGATCAACCTCTGGCAGCACTTCTAGGTGTGGCGGAAGTGCTGCATGCCAAGGTTCCAGAACTGTCCAGGTACCCCTTGTCAGTGGCCAAGGGCCCCAGCAGGGTTGGGCTTCTAAGGTCTAAGTGCGTGGCCCGATTCAACTCAGGGGGGCTGCCCTCTCGTGTCCCGGGGGAGGTACTGCTGTTCACATGTCCTCTCCCCCAGTCCTCTCCTCAAAAAGGCGTCCCAACTGGGCAAGGATCCCGGCTGTCTGTCACAACGGCCATCACAAACTTCTGTAGAAAATCCAGGAGCAGGTTGGTGGCCAGTTGGCTAAGGTCTCCAGGACTGTGACTTTGTGTTTTGACTTTGTTTTACAATTTTAATGTGCTTCATTGTCAGCTGGACATAGTTCATCAATGAATTAAAGGACAAATATTGTTTAACAATTTTTTACAATGTGTTTTAACAACTTTGTATTTTTATTTGTACTAATTCTGATTTTATGTAATTAGTATGATCTATACTTGTGTTTTAACTGAGAATTGTTCACAGCGCTCTGCGCCTACAATCGGTCAGTAATATCCAGGGCAGCAAAACTTTAATTAGTCCTCTGTTTGCACTGAATGCTATAATGGTTCACTTTCAAAAATGGCAAAATTATCTAATGCTACCAAAACATCCACTGTGATTGTGTGAGGATACAAACTTTGGGAGTGCTCATATATGCATGTTTAATTCAAAGACTGATCCTATCAGATTGTCTCAGATTGGAAACATATTAAGCACCTGAATGCCCAGAATTTTTATTCAATACTAGAGCATTGTTGCTCACTAATATTAGACCTTTTAATTACCAAGTACTGAGTGGTGTCTTCACTGGTAGCTACACCTAGCAGGAAAGAACAATCAGAAAATAAAAAGATGTTACTTATGCATAATGGAACAAAAGAAAACCAGTATTGTTAAAACATGCTTTAGAGTCATTTGATGAAATAAACTGCATAGTGCAAAAATTAAAATGGAAAAGATGAATGCCCCTCTGCTCAATGCATTGTCCTTTTCATATAGTATACTGTCACCAAGTGTACATCAGCCCAATATTGTTTGAAATTAGTGATGTTACAGGTGCTGAACTAAGTCATGAACACCTGAGAAAGGAAGCAAAGGCCAGTAAGCACAAAGCTCAGAGGCAAATTTAGAAACGGGACTTGGTATCTGCATCACAGACTAAGCAGGAAGCACTCTGAAAGAGTTGACGTTAGAAGTAGATGAGCGGGAGTGAGACTGATTACAGAGCAGCAGAAGCTGCTGAGTAATTGATTAGGCTGAGGATTAATCACTCTTCTATGGAGACAGACAACTAGAGCAGAGTGGAAAAGCTGCAATGCACCAAAGTCTCTCTTTCTTTCTTTCTTTTTTTTTTGTTGGATGTGATCTTTAATTTTCTAGACCTGTTTAATTAGTGCAGGAAACAAAGCACAATTGAAGTGATGAAAAGTGATGTCATGTATAAAATAAATAACAATGTCTTTAGTCTAATATAGATGGCGCATTAACATTTACAGTCTGGAGTTTATGAACTTGGACCGTGAGTATGCAACAGTGAAATAAATGAGTCACAGAAGATCATCACCCACTTCAGAGCATTAATTAACCGAGGGCATGCATGATGGCTAAGGATTTGTGGCATAAGCAAATATTATAATTTATGAAAATTAAATTGAAAAGCAGATAGTAAATTGGTGATTGATTAACTAAAAGCCAGGTGAGGCCATGCACACCTTTGGCGTTTAAAGAATTCACAGATTTAAGCACATACAGCTGTATCATTATGGAACTGCAGATTAAAAAGAAAAGAAAATTATTATAAAAGCGATCACCATGAATGTGAAATAGCTGTGCACCATCATATCAGGGAAACACTCTGGAGAGACTGCACAGAAAAGGTAAAGCCTTAGAGAAATGAAAAGAATGAAAGAATGGGTTTTGTCAAATATTTAAGTGTCCAATAAAGAATGGCTTAATGATTAGAAAAATTATTGGGGTACCAAGGGCATTATATAAAAAAAAAAAACAATGCCACTGGGGTCTAAAAAGGTACAGAGAGGAACACTATAAAGGTAGAGGTAATGTTGATTGTAGGCAGGACCACATAAACGTTGTTATAGGCTGCAGCTATAAATCACTAAAACACACTATTGCCTGTCACTACATCCAATATTTTATTAAATACACTTAGTCCAAAACAAAAAGTTGAAAATTAATATTGTCGTAAACAGCCACATTAAAAATCAAGGTTCAAAAGACTCAAAAGTTAACCATATACAATTTAAATGGTGTCACTAAACCAGCAATACAACTTTATGACACACAGTCACTGCTAAACATCATCAGTTAGGAGCAAACAAAAAAGTACATACTGTATACCCATCAAATAATAATCAGTTAGCAATAAAGCACAAGTCTGTAAAATGAAACTTGAAAATTTTTATTTGTGAATAGTTATTTTTATTTGCATTCATGAATACAATAAAAAAATGTTATTGGAATGTTTCCATCATGTCACATTTAAGTACAACATAGAAAAGAAATATAATTAAAATGTAACAAATTACACAATTTATTCAGATCTGTAATATTGTTTTAACTCTGTTTAATATGAAAATATTTAGTCAATCTAATATATTTAAACATATATGCAAAGAAAACAACAATACAGTTTTATTGACTTACATATAACTTCTCTAGTTTTTGTCACTTCTTTGTTTCTTTGATCCAAAATGTTGTCCGCACTCTTTTTCTGGTGTGTCCCTATGAATCATCAAGTAGAAGCCTGTCATCATACTGACATCCCAATGTCCCTGGAATCTTTTTTCCATGTCCATGATATCCTGAAGAAGCCTTCACTTACCATTCCAAGATTTTCAGGGGAAAATTCCAAATGTGAATCTAAAAAGTGAACTTTTAGACTTGTGGCAGCCTAATTTCTTAAACTTAACTAATGCTTTCCCCACAATTACATTTTTATTGCTACACTTCTATAAATAATACCCAAGCTTCTTGATCCAGGTTGTTCAATGCACCATCCGATTCAGCTTCAGAAATCAGTTCTCAAATATCAGGTTTGACAAAAATGGCGTCTTTCAATTTAGCTTTAGACGATCCCAGGCACTTTCATCACGAATACATCAAACAGGCTCCATCTTTTGATAGGACTTTGACAAACTGCACCATTAAACCAAGCCTAATATGAAGCAATGGTATCCACCAAGCTCGAACTGATGATGTTTTTGACACTAACATGTAGCTTTTTTTTCTTGCTGATCATTCCTTCTGAACCAAATGTCAATTCTTGGCTCAGCTGTCCCACTCATAGAGAAAACCTGAGAATTTTGTATACCCTGACTGCTGACCCTACTTTCACATCCACACATATGAACCAACAGTGTTCATTGTAGTTAATTTTCTCAAGAAGATTGTAGTTTTCTTTCAAATGAACAGAAACAACAACAGGTATAGTTGGGTATTTATTACAGTTATGAAGAAGTACTCCTTTTAGCCTTTTTGAAGATGAGTTTTTAAACAGTCTCAGTTCTTCTGCATTGTAATCTTTGACAAATTTCTGCACTAGGCCACTTATGTCAGTGCAGGAAAGATCCATATTTCCTGAAATAAGCTGCAAACTCTTCTTTTCTAGTTCAGTGCCAAGAGATGTAATGGATATATGTTTTTATATCTTATGGCTTCAAAGTGCGGTGCATTTTTTAAAAATATGACTTGTTCTGTATTTTCCACAAGAAGACACATGAAAACACACCATCTGGTACATTACTGTTTTTTCTCAGCAGAATAACTCACTACACAGTAAGCAGCACAGTATCTAGTATCAAGTCTGTTAGTTTGTGTCGAGGAAATGTACGCTCCATGCATGGTGTATCGTCCAGTTTCTTTGCTGTCTACGTTGCATCTTTTGGGTTGTCATGGTCAAGAATGCCACCATAATTGGCAAAGTGGGGATGATACTACCAGAACACATCCGATGGCTGAATAAAATGTCTACACATGGCAGAAAATGATTTATTTTTAAGTAGATATTTTTATTGAAATATTATATGACTGGCAGATGCATGCACAATTAATGCATGTAAATGATTCTAGAAAGGAATTAAATGGCTTTCTTATGCATCAATGGCTCTGATTTCACTGAGAACAAAACACCATTTGTTTTGTGAATTATTTTGCACAAATTATTTTGTTCATTACTAAACATAACATTCTCAAATCCAAATCCAGAGTCACGGGGGTCTGGATTCTATTCTGGCAGCACTAGACATGAGATAGACAGCCCTGAACAGTATATCAGTCTGTCACAAGGCCCACTCACACCCACACACACACACACACACACACACACACACACCCACACTTGCTGCTATGACTTATCGCCATGTTCAAATCCAGCTATATTCTGACCTTATTACCTTATTACGAGGGACATTCAAAAAGTTTCCGCAGTTTTATATTTTCATTGGAAATGGTGAAGTTGGGAGGAGCAGTAATTGGGCATTAAAATGATGGTATGACGCTGGGAAAATTACATCGCAAACGTAGGTGACTATGTAGAAAAATGCTCATAATTTGTTTTTGAAAATATTAATGAATAAAGTTAAAAAAAGCGTGGAAACATCTTTGAATGCCCCTCATATCAAATAAAATTACTGTTTTGTTTTAAACATAGATTTTAATATCAGAAAATATTAAGTTCAAATTTTTATCAAAATTATTTCAATTATTAAAATAAAATATTGATATTTTTATTGTTATTTTTATTTAGCAGGCACCTTTATCCATGGCAACCTATAAAGCAAGTTAAATGCATACAAGAATGAAGGTGTAAGCATCAAAAACAACAGAAAAGAAGATAAAAAAAAGCAAGAAAAAGGGAGTAGAACAACTACATAATTATATCAGAAGCTAGAATACTACAGGACTCCATATCGTAGACTCTTTGTCAGTGCAACAGCAACTATCCTAAAGGAGAGAAACTAAGCAGTTCCAAAATATGTAATGAAAAGGTGCATTTTCAAAATATGCCTACACACAAGCAAATACAGTTTTCTTTTTACCTCCTTTTTGCTCAATCAACTGCTGGCTTGCTGCCGCTGCCGTGCCGCATGATCTGCATCTCGCACAGTGCTTCGAACATTTAAAAGCCTGTATAGCAGCTGTCCTACTCTTTGTCTTTTATTTCCGGCGTGGTTAAATCTCTTGGCACTCTTGGTTAAGTCTCGTCTCACTGGACTTAAGTACTTGATATTTTTTAGTTTATAACTTAAAAAGGGAATAAGAATCTGAAAATCTAACAACATCACATTAAAGTTCTGAAAGGAATGATACCAAACATATATATGTAGGTTTTAAAATAAGCCCGAATTAAAGCGTGACAAAAAACGTCACATAAAATCGTTGCAGAAAATTGTTGCAATTTTAGGCTTAGGATTTTATATATATATACATATATATATAGTATATATTGATAAATATGCCAATATTTAATTAATTATCATATGAAAACAATAAAATATATATTTGACAGCCTGTTTTGTTAAAGAAATTTTACATGATAGAGAAAAATGGTTTCCATGTTTGAATTCAGAACCCAATAATATATGAAAAGCACACATTTTCAATGTATACCTGTAATTATTCAGATTGAAACTAAGAAACCTTTTTTTAAGGAAGTTCCTTTATTCTTTCTATGAAGTCCAGATATATCACTTTCAGTAGATGAGCAAATAATAAATGATAATGCCAAGAAACACAATAAAGTGGTTGGCTAACCAAGAACTCTCAAGTTAAATAAGTGATGAATATTTGCACAGTCACCCACGCAGCAGAATGAAAAAGAACATTTTGGGGTGATAATTATTCTTTGTGTTATTCTTTAGTACTTTAAGTTTTTTACTTTTTTTTCCTCTACATCAGCTGAGCCACCTGATTCTTGGAGTTTGTTAATTTGATAGTTACTTATGCATAGATTTTTGTTGTGTATTGAAGTTTCCAAGATGTACTATCAATAGGTTCTTAATTGCTTTTTATATAAATGTTAAATTATGAAGAGCAATATAAAAAAGACAGAAGTAAATAAAACAGAGCAAAATAATAAAAACCTAATATAGTTGGCATGAATACCTTCAACTTTAAGCTTCTTATTTGCAGACTGAAACCAACAAATGACTGAAACATAACCCCAATGTTGTTATGGTCCACAAATTCTACAGCTGGAGCAGAAAACAACTGAGCTGTTACATTTAATTGTTAGTCACTGGAACATTCTGAAATAACCTAACAAATAATAAACCAAGGTTAGCATTGTTACATCTGGTTTCTAGTGTAATGCTGTATAAATCTGCCTTAGCTCAAGGAAGAGCTCAGCTGATTCATGACTAATAATTTAGACAAAGTGCTCTCTTTAAAGGTGTTCTGCAAGTCAAATAAAATGTTTTGTCTGCAGTAGAAAACACAGATTGAATGTTGTCTTTAGAAATTATTTAAAGTCTCTTGCAATTTTTATTTCCCCTTTCTTTTACTCATTACTTGAGATGAACAATTTAATCTGCAAATACTTTTGTAGCTCATTACTTTACTTCTTCGTGAGCACAACAGTAGACAGTGCAAAATGATTGTAGTAAGGAGCAGCTGGAAAGTCAACCTGTCTACAAAGGAATGAAAAAGTGTGGACTGAGATTTTCTTACTATTCCAATATGAGAGTGAAGTATGTAAACAAATTAGTCAGGAACTTTCATAAAGTTTTACCCTCAGGGATTAATAAAGTATAAAAACAAAGTTGAGCCTCAGTTTACAGCACAAGGAAAATCCACTACATGCAAGTGTTCTGTGCAGAGGTGTGATCAGAACATCATGTGTGGGTGGGCATTTGGCTTGTCTGGGGGGCAAAAAATATCCATCCATCCCCATTTTTGTAGGGGGGGTCAAATAATAATAACAGCATAGTTTTATATAACATATAAAAGCAAAAATTGTGGCATAAATCATAACCTAATGTTCAATAAAATTAACAGAGGCAATGGAACTTGTATTATTATTTTTTGTGAACAAATATAGAACTACATCTACAAGGTAAATATCAATAAAGTCAAATGTATAAAACATATGAGAGCAAGAACAGAAACGTGGCTTATTGTAGTCATGGGAGGCTATAGGACATCAGTTTCCAGTGTTTAACCTGGATATTACCTACAGGACCAGTCTACAGTTACTCTTGGCAAATTCTGAAATAAATTCATTCATGTGTAGATTTTCTGTGATGTTTTTCTCATGTATCAGAATGACTAAATTTCTCTTCCTTGAATGCAGCATTGTTTGGCGGAGTGGAGTAAGAATGCGGTTCAAAGTAGAGAAAGAGCTTTCGCATGCAGCTGAAGACACACCAATGATGAGTGCTGTGATGCAGACATGGCTCTGATGTGCGGGATACTAGACGCGTGTTTGTGGAACCGCCACTGTCTTTTTCTAGAGCTTTTTTCCAATTAGTGTAGCCGTGTTTGGTGAATATGTCCTCGCGGTCCAAATTGGAAACACTAAATTTGTGGCAGGCAAAGCAAAAGCTGCCATCACGGACAACAGAATATTCAAGCCATGGTCGAGACTGATACCAGCTTGCACTAAAACATCTGACTGTCTTTCCGACTGCGCGCTTGGGATAATTAATTAAAATGGGCTGGGATGGGCTATACATATTTAAGTCAGGCAGACCGGACTGTATATTTTGTTGAAGGCAGAGGTTAGGAGTACCCGACACGGGCGCAGAGCTGGAGGATTGTGTAGGCTTATCTACATCTTTTGGAGTTTCAGTTCCCGATATGGGTACGCTGTGCTCCGTGTTGGTAGCAGTGGTGCTGGGCTCAACCGTGGAGCCAGCAGCTTGCGGAGGGACAGCTATGCATAGCCTTTGGTGTTACCAACCAGAAAATAAAAGAAGAATGGAACGTATACGCTGTTTTAATTAAAGAATGCGGTCCACAGGTTCAAAATGTACTGCAAAATGTGTGGCGAAGTGAACTGTGAGCCTCACGCCGCCTGTCTAGTGGTGGAGACACTGACGGATACGCTGCCAAATTCAAACGGGCCGATTGGAAAGCAACTCAGTTTTGAAAATCAAATGTTATTCTTCTCCAGAGTTTTCATTGGACAGACAGAGCATTTCTCAGGGGGGGCACGGCTTGTCTCTGGGGGGGCAGTGCCCACCCCAGCCCCCCCGTGGTCACGCCTCTGGTTCTGTGTTCATTGAAAGTAACACAAACAGCATGTTATCTGCCTGTGCCAAGAACATACAAATAACGTTTGATTTATAGATAACCTTTTTCATACTCGTTACAATCCAAGGCAGTTTACAAACACAGACATATTTTATAATGTTTACATGTACAGTGGTACCTCTGGTCACTCTATAGCCTTACAAACCACTCGCTGTAAACACTTTTTAAGCACAGGGAAAAAAAATGAAAGTTTGAAAAATCCTTAATTTATACAAAAACTAACTATAAACAACCAAGAAAACTAACCTTGCATGAGTCGAGTTCTGGCTTGAAGGAAGTAAGGAGGAAGCTGGGTGGAGAGGAGGTTACAGTTTTGAGGGAGAGTTCGGCTCCACAATGGAGGGATGTTCTCCTTCAGGTGTTTTCTTGGGTTTCTGGTGTTTTTAGCCGTTTAGCTGGTGGACCAGACTTCATGAAATAGAGGTCTACTGTGACTTGCCTATTTTCTGTGCATTAAAATTTTTCAGCAATGCGAGACGACATGGTCGTTCATCATGTTTATCACTCTGTTCGCAACTGCTTTGTCAGGGTGGTTCTTCTCGAAAAAATCCTGGCACTCGTTCCATTTTTCCATGACGGCTCTTACTGTATCACTTTTTATATCCCCCCTTTCCTCTTCTTCCCCTGAGAACTGCTCCTCAGTGAGCAACTTATGTTCAGCAAGTTCCTCCGTCGTCAGCTCCTCCTTGTGATCCAGGACCAGCTCCTCGATGTCCTCATTGTCCACTTCAAGACCCATGCTCTTTCCCATGGACACAATCTCTCATCCACAACAGGAGGCTCAAATCTTTTGAAATCCCATTCATGAACGCATTCAGGCCAAAGTTTCTTCCAAGCCGAGTTCAAGGTCCGGTATGTGACGTCTTCCCAGGCTTTGTCGATGAGGTTGATGAAATGAATAATTTTAAAATGGTTCTTCCAGAACTCCTTCAGGGTCAAAGACGTCTCCTTGGTCACATTGAAACGCCTGGCGAATAGTCCTTTGGTGTACAGCTTCTCAAAATTTGAGATAACCTGCTGGTCCATAGGCTACAGAAGAGGAGTTGTGTTGGGGGGGGAGGTTAAACAACCCTAATAAAGTTGTACTCCTCGACCATATCATCAACCAAATTTGGAGAGTGTGCCAGTGCACTGTCATCACAAGAAGGCATTTTTCAGGCAGATTATTCTCTTCAAAATATTGCTTCACGGTGGGAGCGAAAGCCTCGTGCAGCCATTCCAAAAACAAGGTCCTTGTGACCCAACCCTTCATGTTTGCCCTCCACATCACGGGCAGTCTGGCCTTGTTTACATTGTGCTGCTTGAAAGCACGAGAGTTCTCAAATTGGTAAACGACGAGCGGCTTGATTTGTACGTCGCCACTAGTGTTAGCACACAGCAAGACGGTTAACCTCTCCTTCATTGGTTTATGGCTGGGCATAGCCTTCTCTTCCTGGGTGATGTAGGTCCTCTTCGGCATCTTCTTCCAGGACAATCCGGTCATGTCACAGTTGAATACTTGTTGCATAGCCTTGCAAGATCTTTATAGAATAAATTACGTCATAGTTGAGGATGTAACTGAGGTAAGAAAGTTAAGTATAATCAGGTAAAAGGAATATGTTTGATTGTGAGACATTGACTTAACACTTAAAACTTAAGTAAAATAATTTTTAAATTTTCACTGACATACTCTCAAGGTTATTTTTTGTGTTTTTCCTTTGCTGGCTTTGACATGACATTGGTCGTTTCAGGTTCACCTAAAAAACAAAAAAAATGTTTGCTTTGTTTTCTGCAGAAGACTAACTTTTGTACACTTTTGTAATACTGGATGAATTACCTATAATGTTTACTTCTCCTAATATATTAATTAGCATTAATCAAAATCATCCTTCTTTTATCTTGTTTAGCAGACTGCAAAACACAAGCCTGGACAGGGCATCAGTCCTCACATCAATTATCTTGTTTAAAATGGTGCTTATTAGAGCCGCGCTCCATATGTTAAGTGCCTGTAACACTCAATTTTTTCTTATAATTGGAACAGTTAACATCCTAATATGGTAACTTTTTCCATGTGTAATATCATGCATGCATTATATCAATTCTAGATTTTTATGGAGGGATTTGTAGGATTATGAGATGCATTGAAACTTGCTAATCAATCTACCTCTGCATATTATTTATAAAATAAAAAGTTAATCACTAATAAACAACCTAATCACAGGTCTAGTTAACATCAACTACAGCAGTATGCTGGAGTCACAAAAATGAAAAAAATACTGTGAGGCTTCCAAAAATAATCACAAAGCAGGTCAGGATTTTCACTGGTTAGCCCAGGGGTCTGTTTCAGAAAGAGAGATTAGATAATCCTGGATCTCAGAATGAATTCTGTTTTACTTTAGCTTGACTTCACACCAATGGATTAGCGGGTTCCAGAACACCGGATTTCAACTGGCTCACTCAATTTTGGATAAGATGATCCAGATTAACACATGTTCACAGCATGATTTACAAGCCCTTATAAGTCGTGCACTGAACAGGCGATAAAAAAGGAGTAGCACAGCAGCAGCACCCAAGGAAAGGGAGATGATGTGGAGGAATATCACTGATAGAGTGAATGCATGAAACAGTTCATCAGTGAAATCCATATCAACGTTTTGCGGTAAATTGTTGCATTGTGCAAAATGTACGCCTGATGATATTACTCTGCTTGAAACGATACATGCTGTCAAGTAAACATTACATTCCATTTCTGCCATTTATCATCAAAAAGTATAAGACCCATGAGATTCATACATAGTTGTACTATAGTCTTAACTGTGAGAGATGACAAACATTATCCTGCTTGCAGTAAACACTGTATTGTTCGATAATTACATGATAAAAGAAATCAAAGGTTAATTACTTTCATGTGCAAACCTGCAAAAGAACACTCACAGTTCCCACTCTTTGAATGGTAGCTTACTTTGTTCAAAAGTGACCCCCGATATTTGGCCTCAACATTTGTACTGTAACTATGTGGGTGGCATCTCTTATTATTTTAACACATTGATATTTTATTAAATATAATATGTACATACTTGTACTTAAATTTGCAAAACCCATCAGACAAATGAACTACAATGCAATACAGAAGTCATATTGTTGCATTATTCCATTACAAAACTCCAAATTGAAACTGTATTCATAAGTATATTGGGAATAGGCATTCGGCTGAAGAAGAGAGTCTTCACACGCATTTCTGTAGAAAGACAGAAACTACGCTGAAGGGCTGAAGGTGGTTAGCTTATTCCACTATTCTGCCTGTTATCAGTTATTATTGCTCAAAAATGCTGCAGTTGTTTGATTTGATATCTCTAACTGTGACTTTGTGGAATTCCTCTTTAATGGTGGTTATTTATTTATTTCCCTCTTGGGATGAGCGCCCGTGCATGTGTGTGTGTATGGGTGGGCAGATACTACTTTAAAGTTGGATACACTTTTGCTATCGCTTTGCTGATATGTGTAGCATGGCCAACGTTGTGAAGAGAACAGCCTTTAGAAGGAAAATGTTTGCTATTTGCATCGTTGTTGGCTAAAAGCAACCCTGAACGTGTCATGTTTTGGAAGGTTGATCAGACATATTTAAGACTCAGATGTAAAACAGTAATGTTCATGCAGACACTACTCTGAGCATGCCAGACTGTCTGATCAGGGTCTGATTACATTTTTTGGGTAGAATTTGGTAAAGGAGTTGTGTTTCTGCATCAATTGTTCATTCAAAAAGGGGCACAGCATTTTTGTCAGCTTTTTCTGCTTGTTAAATAACGTAGCTGGGATCAGCATTTCTAATAAGACATTTATGGCCTTTGATCTTATGATTGCATGTTCTGCTCCTTAATTATTGCATCCTCAAAGTGTTAATCCTTCACGTAAAACCTGCTGTTTGCAGGTTAGTTTTAGAGTATTGGTTGCCCCACTAACAGTGCCAGATTTTGTTAAATCATTCTTTCTGGAAAAGGAAAATCCTGAGCCCATTCCAAAAAGCAAGATTAGTAAGTTATCTGCATGTATGACCTCACGAATCATGTAATTCTGGTTTAATCTGTGCCAGAAATGTAGGTTTGGCTAAATCTAGGTTTTCCGGAACAGAATTACCTTGATTTCTGATTTCTGTGAATTCTGACTTACTTTAGCTGGATTTCACACTAATCCTGCTTTAAGGAATAGACACAAAAAGAGACCTACTCCAGACCATCTTACCCCAGAAATGTACCTGCAGGCTTCACACTGGTTATGCATGAAATGGAGAAAACTGTCTTAACAGATCAAAATATAAAGAAATGTCCCAAAATATCAAACTTTCCCAACAAGAGAGGGCATTACTGCTCACCTCTGCCTTGTATAGAGAAGAGAAACAAGGAATATTTTAAAATAGAGGATTAATTTAGGAAAACTGAAAAATACAAGAAAAAGCTCAAAAATGTCCAAAACACTGTAGCCTAAAAGGTAAGAAAAAGCAAATAATCCTAATACACAGATTAGGAATCTAAAAAACAGCAAAAATAGTAAGAGAAATAAGAATATATAAGAAAAAATCAATATTTATGAAACAAAACTCTAATCAAACTCAATACACCCTTGCTGGATTTCTCCTGCTCACAGCCCTTTAAAGGCAGAGGAAGAGCCCAGTGGCAGTGATGTCAGGGTAGCCCCACCTTCTGGGGCTGCACCCACAAAGAGCAAGAAATATTTAAAGGGAAACAACATAAAAATATGAAAAATAACAATTCACATTTAACAATATTAGAAAAACAGACAAGAAATACAAGTCAGTGGCAAGACCCAATATAATTATAAACTTTTATGTAATTATAACATAAATAAAAGAAATGCTTATACAGTAGCAACAATATCCTATACTGAAGCTGTGTTGCATGTCTAATACTCTTATGCTCATTTTGTCCATATTAGCTGAACTAGTCCCATCCTTCGATTAAACAGTTAAAAAGTTGAGTACAGAAGAATTTTTTTTAAATCTTTTTTTTCTAAAATGTTTAATTTTTCTTGTGAGAACATTACAGCACTGGAAAAACTTTGATGAGAACAGGTCATTCTGCCCAAAAAAGCTCACCAATCCTATATACCTAATTTTTTCAAAAACAACATCAAGTCAAGTTTTGAGGATTCCTAAAGTCTTACACTTCACCACACTTCTTGGTAATTCATGCCATATGTTTACGATGCTCTGTGTGAAGAAAAACCTTCTAACATTTGTTTAAAATTTGCCCTTTATAAGTTTCCAACTGTGTCCCTGAGTTCTTGTCAAAGATTTTATTTTAAATTAACAGCTGTGATTCACTATGGTAATTCCGTTCATAACTGTAAACACTTCAATCATGTCCCTCCTTCATATCTATTTGCTCAAGCTGAAAACGTCCAACTCCTTCAATCTTTCCTCATAATTCAAACCTCTTAGACCTGAAATCAGCCTAGTCACCTCTCCTCTGGATTTTCTCTACTGCTTCCACGTCTTTTTATTTTTTTTGTAGCCAGGAGACCAAAACTGCATGCTGTACTCTAGGTGAAGCCTCACTATTGTGTTATATAACTTAAGCATGATCTCCCATGATTTGTATTCCACACATCATGATATATAGCCCAAATTCCTATTAGCCTTCTTGATCGCTTCTGTACACTGCATGGATGTAGATGGTGACAAGTTCACTACAAGTCGTAGGTCCTTCTCATAAGATCTGCTTTCAAGTTTCAAATTTCCCATCGTGTATTCAGATCTAACATTTTAACTTCCTACGTTAAATATTTATATATTTACTTATCTTAAAGTTCATCTGCCAGAAATTTCAAAGTTAAAATTCAACCATTTTAATCTAAGCAATACTTCTCATTCTAAAATTTCCAAATTACTAAGTGCCTCCTTAGTAGTTCATGTTACTTTTGTGAGTTTAATGATTTCTTACCACATGAAAATTTAAGCAAGTTGACATTTCTTTAACTACTGAAATAATGAAAGAATCAGTTAGGGTCATCTTTTAACTTCCCTGATATCTTTTGAACTTTCGCTCTCATGCTCTCATAAGCCCAAAAGCTTGTGCTGGCATTATTAGTCTTATATAACTTTTCTTCTTTCAAACTTCACTTTTAGCTTTTTATTTATCCACCATGGAGCTTTTTTAAATTTCTTACTGCTTCTAAATTTTGAACTTGTTCTACATTAGACATAAAACTTTTCAGATCTTCTTCACTGATCTACTGACTCTACAATTAAAATCCTATCCAAATCTTTACCCTAACTTTATTTATATAGAAACTGACTTTTCAAAATCTGCTTTAAAAGTTGCCCTATTAAAGTTAAATTTTGCAGTTTTAGTTTTTCAATATGCAATCTGCCAAAACACTATGATTCAATTACTTGTAAGCACTGCATTCTGTCTAGATTCTTTCAAAATCCTATATCTAGACAGTTTTCCCCCTCTTATTGGTGTTTTAACTTACTGTGTTAAAGGATTTGTTTGGTATTTTTCAAGTCAAAAGTTGTTTCTTCACAATCATGGTATATATTCGTTTGACACATGAAATTGCATTCTAAAGTAAGCATATTTTATAAATTAAAAAAAAATACATCGGATATGCTGTTTTGCAGTATGTGCGTAATCTCGAGATGCACACCAATACTTAATAACATTTTTGGCCTTGAAAAAGTAACATGTTTGATAAGTCTGATGGCTTTTCTTCACAATGGGACCCCTATACCCATTAGCTCCATTATAAAAATGCAAGAGTGGTCTTGTTATTTTGTAAAATTTATGAAATATGTTTAACTTTAAAATGGAATTTCATGTAGCAAATTAATATATACCATGATTGTGACAGAAATAACTAAATAATTTGACTTAAAAATTACCAAATTTATCCTTTTAAAACCAGTCATTGATAACTCCTGCTCTGCTACTCTGCTATTTGTAAGATTAGACCAGTTAATATTTGGTTTAATAAATTCTACAATGACTATAATATCCCCTTTTAAACGTTCTTGTTTAATATTATTTTAAAAAATGCATATTGAAACTATTACCTGCATTGTAGGGTCTATAACATACGCATAATATAAGCCCTCTATACCTAATGCATTGTAATTGAATCCAGACATATTCCTTAAATGTCCAGGTGGAGAAGATGTGCAATGAAATTCCGTTTCACATAAAAGGCAACTCGCCACCTTTTTGCTTAACCATCTAAGTTATACTCAATCCTGGACTAACCTACTATTATTCAACAATACTTTGATTGCCTCTCCAGTTGAAATGCTTTGGTGCAACAGGTCTTATCTTCTCTAGGAGGAATGCCAGTATCCCATAAACCTATGCCATTGTATTGTCCAACAAGATCTGAGCCATGTATCAAAACATTTAATCTTCTAAATCTTGCTTGAACTGGCAAATGGCACAGGTACAAACTTCTTTAACCACCTTGTTAGTTCTGCTCTTCAACTTGACATTTAATTCCTTAAATTTAATTTGCAGAACTGGAATTCTTCTTTAACTCTTGTCATTTGTTCCAGTGTGGACAATGACTATTGTATTAAACCAACCCCCCAAAGAATCCAGGAGATTGAATCGCCCATTAACACTGCTTCTCTCTTTCTGGGGATTGGTTTTAAGTGACTCTTTGGTGCTTCCCATACTTGCCTATCACCACAGAGTTTTTAGAGTCACTGTCTCTCTCTGCAAGGTCCTAAAATAGTTGAACACGTCTAACTCTGGACAGTGTATGCTATTTACCTTGTGCTGACATCTAGTTGTGACCCACCTATCTTTTCCTCTCTGGTCTGGTAGCTTCCTGCACTACCATGGTGGTGTACACTCTCTCCCTAAAGAGCACCTGGGCAAGATACTACAATTCTCTATTGAAACAGGAAGTAGCTACCTCTTCTTCAGGTTCAGTGACCCTGAGCTCCGGGTTCTGGATTAGATGGAATCTCCTGCAGATGTAGGACTCGACGAGGCTCAACTCATCCAAGTCACCCTCCAAAAAGTCCAAATCAAACAGAACTTACATCATATTGGCCTCATTATTTTGCATTTTTAAACTGCTCAACCCATTTTTTTGTTATTACATTGCAAAATATTTATATAAATTATTAAAAACAAGAAATTAAATATCAGTTTAAGCCAAGTACTACAATTATTTAACACCTTATAGCCCCTTAAGCTGCTGTAATATTCTCCACCTTTGACTGTAGTTCCTAAACTTTCCGTTTCTCCTGCTTGTCCCTAGGTAACTGCTTTCTTAACAGTGAGCCTCTCTTTTGTTTACCTGCTTTTAAATCTTGGGCTGCCGCCTACGCTATACTTGCAATAAATGTGCTCCTCCTTATGAATGAATGCTTATACCATCGCCCTACTATTAGCACTAATGTGTCTCAGTATGAGCTCCATGCTTTATCTTGAAAATCCTTTTAACATCTTAAACTCCTTCTCACTAAGGAAATGCACTTATGTTTTACTGTTTACTGCTGTGACACTGGTTATTTGCTTAGTCTTTTGCTGGCTTCTACTTTTGCTTGCACTACTCTGTGCCCCACATTTGCTGTAAAGTGTTAGCACAACCCACTTTTTCAGCCTCAATCAAACACTTAGCTACTCCTGCATAGGTGAAGATAAACAGTAAAAACCCATGTAAAGGAAAGAAATGCTGTAAAAAGTCCTGCATAGCCCCTTAGGGGTAATCAAAAGCAAAGTTGTTAGGAACAAACCTTGTATATTAGTTAACTCACTCACAGAAGTAACATATAACACATGCTTCACCATGCAAGAATGAAGTCAGTAAAGTCTCTGTTATATTACATGACTTTTTCATCGATTTTCATTCGTTCCCTTCATTTACATAATCTTAGAGAGTCGGAGGCAGACTCACATGAGGCTAGTTGCCCAATGTAACATGCTCAGCGACTCACCCTGGCTAGTCTGTGACAGATTTGATTTTGTTTTTAGTCATTGGGAGGGTTTTGTGTGCATGAAAGCTGACAACCAATGACTGCTCATCTGGAAGTACAATGCATAGAATGTAGTGATGACGAATAAAAAACATGCATGTTTTAAATATTACAAAAAGAAGATAGGCTTGTCTTTCTGACGTCTGTTTTATGTATTAAAATAGAATGGAAAAAGAAAACAAGGGCAGAGACTTCAGTGGTACTTACGGTACCTGTTAACCCTTCATACAGCACGGTTCCGTCAGATATCACATTATTGGCTGTCACAAAAAGGGCTGAGCATGACTGTGCTGGAAGGTCGACAAATATGACATGGGCAGCAATTTTCAGTTGTGTTAATTGACAATGGTCTGCTGCAATTGGCAAATCTGACATACCCCATGACAAGAAGTTATGTAGTGTGACATCAGCTTAAGTTGGTGTGATCAATTAAGATGGAAGCAAGTGCATAGGCAAGCTCCACACTTACTGTACCACCATCATGTTTTATGTGTGTGGTTTAGAAAGCAGGCCCATGTCCTTCATTCGTGTTAACACTGCTTCCACAAACAACAACACCATGGAACTAGAAAGAGCCCCTATAAAACCTCATAGGTCATACAAGCTAATAAATAAGGAGTTACAGATGTCAAGCCAACAAGACTTACTCAGAGGACGCTAAACACAAACTTTAACAGTGTCACTTCTTGTGTCAATGACAGCAAAAGTAGAGTTGACAGTTTTTTGTTTTGAGCTGGAGGTGTTAGGTACCTCATCGTTTAATGCGGTCTGTATTTATTTTTTTAATTCACTAGGGGGCTTGGCCCCCTGCTTGCTTTGCTTGCTACTCCTGCTGGGCCGCGTGATCTCATTTTGTGCGGCGCTGCGATTATTTAAAAGCCTGTACAGCACCTTCTTGTCTCCCAGACATCCTCAAACACTATGCGATCTCATTTCGTTGTTCCATTATTTCACCGAGTAATATATTCCGTTTGCTTGCGTTAATACAATCTTTACTCTCATTTTTTTTTGGAGACTTTCAAATTTTCCTACTTCCATTTTCTCTAACCTGCTCTGCATGGGTGTCAAAAAATGGGGTAAATACAACACACAAAACAGAACACAAGTAATCCTCTTCACAGAGTTTGAATCTGTCCCAGAAATACGGTACAATGCAACAGAAAACAAGGCATAACATTGCTTTTGCGGCCTCTGTGGCTTCTCAAATTAAGCATCTCTCTTTGGACTGTGTACCTGAGAAAGTGATGCAATCTTTTGCGTGTTTTGAATATGTATCATCCCAAGTAGTAGAGGCGGGGTTTCACAGACAGTGGGCATTGCTTAGGTCCCCTCACTGGATGGCTTTTCGGAGCTACAGAGGAGAAAAGAGATGGCATTGTTAGTGATGGCATCCCCTCTTACCCCATTGGGTATGACATACCTAGTCTGAACCTGGAAGATGATCCTCACACACCCATGCGTGACAGTGTACATGGCTAAAGTAAATTATTTAGATTTTTAACATGTCAACATAGGTGTGAGCTTTGTAGTCACCGAATATCTGATTGGTTAGGTCTTGCCTATTGTAAATAAGACTGCAGCAATGTAATTTGTACCTTCATGCTCCTCTCTGTAACAGGTATCATTTCAATGTAACATTATGATCAAATTCCTTCAGCAATATTTTAATTCTCATGTACTTGTACAATACAATGATATACCAAATTAAAAAAAAATCATCAAAACAATTTGAACCTCTAACATATATTGCATTAAATACATTCATGCCAAAAAAATACCTGAACAGAAAAGACAACAAGCTCTTTAAAAGGGAAAGCTGCACACCTCTGCATATGAGTGGTGTGGGATTTGCTGCACAGCTGCACAACCACACTGATTGAATACATAATGCTGCAAGATGAACACATGTTAAAGTTCAAGCCCCCCTGAAATGCACAGCTAAAAGTGGCAGACATCACAGTAAAAACTCCTTGGGAAGCTCTTACATCTTACTGCTGAAAGGGTTAAGCTACAGCTGTGGATTGTCTTAAATCATTTTCAGGGACATTACAATGTGGATTTATAGTTAATTGGCTGTAAATAAAAATTAGCTTGGGGCAAACAAAACAAATTAACTAATTTACAAACAAACATGCCACGTAATAGTGTGGAGCCGAAAAAAAGTGTTCATTAAAAATAAAACATTGGAATAACAAATGGAAAATTTACATATTTTATATTTGAGAAAAAAAACAGTTAATTGAAGGTCAGCTGCTGCTAAAAAGGGAATTAACATGCTTCTCCAGCATTTTTTATAAGTGTTTTTTCTCACTATATGCAATAAACAATGCACAAGTTGGGTGCAGATTTAAATTCCAATATTCTAAACTGCATTGTTTACAGGAATAATTTGTTTTCAATATATAGGCACTTGTAGAGAAAAGCAGCACTAATATTCACAGATTTGAAAAACATTGATTTTACTATTAAAAGATGATGGTACCATAGTGTGTGTGTGTGTGTGTTTATTTTTTAATTTATCTACCTGTGAATGTTTTTATTTATTTAAAGAGCTTCTGTAAAAAGCCAAAAGATCTGTCTTTCTGTCTATAGTCACTTGTTATCTCTCTATGGTACCCTTAAAAATCCTGTTCTAACAAATGCCATATCTTCTTTCACTTCTTTCCCAGTCAGTTGGCTCATATTTGCTATACACATTACAGGTTTACATTATCATACTTTCGACCACCTTCCACATTTCACACTTTCAGCAGTCAACACTAAAAACAATATTACCAGTTAGATTTCCCCCCCCCCCCCTCATCTAATAAATGGCACCTTACCATCTTTCTAAATAAGTAAGTGGCACAGCTTTATCCTCTTCTAAATCAACCATTATCTTTCTATCAGCATATTTGCTAACTTTACATTTAAATGCAGCCCATTCTTATTTCATAAAAGAATCATTCTCCATTTACCTCTTTGAAGAATGGAAATTGACACAGTTCTCTGCGACGGAATGCAAAGTGCAACAGTGACCTCTCCTGGCAGCTTTCCATAAAAAAGAACTTCACACAACTTTGCAGGATTTCATCAGTTGCTTTTTAACATGATATTAAAATAGCATACAAATTTATGGTTATTTCTTTTGATTTTATTATTGTACCTAAATTGTTGATTTACTACAGGAAATAAGTGAGTTAATCCCTTAATCAGATATAGCAACATTGGCACATGAAAACCCTATTAATACATAAATAGATTGATAGACAGATAGATGATTGTGGAAAAATACATTTCATCAAAAGAACTAAATAAATCAGAGGTTTTACACATAAAAATTCAAAATTATTATACAGTACTGAGACTGCACCTAACAGCTACCCATTTATCCATTATCAAAGCCCCTTCATCTATTTGAGGGTGTCATTGCCAATGATGATTCCAGCAATGTTAAGGTCAAAGCAGAAACTAACACTGACTGGGCCTCCAGTATATTGCAGGGTATACTCACATACACACACAAATAAACAAAACACACTTTCACATTGGACTTGACACTTAGCCTAGCCTGCACATCTTTGGGGTGCTGGAGGAAAACTTCAGAACTTGAACCATCCCCAAAGAAGATACTAGTGGCTACGATTTGAATCCTGCACTCCACACTCCTTCCAACTTGAGGTTATGCCTTTACAAAAGAGTTGTTGGTCATAATGCAGTCGTCACTATGAACAACCAAATGCTGTGCACAAATAGGCTATTTGGATATTGAGTTATAGGGCCAGTTGCATGGACTAAAGGTCAGGCTTTAAAAGCTCAAGATGCTTAAGCAGCATTGTGCACTTCTGAAGCCACATCTGAAATATGTACAGTTAGGTATGCAAATTAGAGCAACAAATAGTACAGCACTGGAAAAACTAACTGATTTCAGGACTATGGGGCATTGGGCTATGAGCAGATAACTGAAGGACAGCTACGATGGACTAGATCATAGTTAATGCCAGGCATAGAAGACAACTGATCGAACACAAATCTGATCAAATATTAGAAAATATTCCCTTACACCGAGAAGCAGAAGTGTATACCATATACAGGAAACATTACCAAGTAACATGTTTTAGAGGAGCACCTTCAGCTCTTGCCTATACAATAATTTAGGAAACAAGTGACAAGTTTGGCTCCTTCACACATCCTAGAATAATAAACAAAATGGCTCCCACTGTGCTGTTGTTATCTCACAGTAAACAACTGTTCTCCTGCATCCCAAAGGCATGCAAGTTAGGCTAACAGTTTAGGCTAACAGTGGACTCCAAAATGGTCCTATGTGGGTATGGGAATGAGTAGGTCCTGCAATACACTAAGGTTAGTTCTATAAAGGCAAATGAATATAAATTAAAGAGCTACATCAGGCTAAATGCCAGCTTCCAATAAAATACATCTAGTACAAAATTGAATAAATTAACCTTTATTTCTTAATGTACAGCACCTTTAGCAGTGAACTATTTTGCAGCAGCATGTACAAAACAAATAACATCACTGTAACTGACTTAATGACTTTTAAGTAGGTTCTTAGGACTCTTCTACTGACAAAAAAAAACCTTGAACTTAAGCATACCAGAATTGCTCCCTGCATAGAGCTGGGATTTCCAGCTTTTATTACAACGATCTAGGCATTCATTCTTGAATAGATGGATGGGTAGAAGTTTTAGAGAAAATATGTTGATGGGACTCCTACTAATTTCTTCTGTATAATCAATTAAAATATCAACTTCAGTTATGTTCCAAAGTTAATACTTTTGAATGATACAACATTCCCAAACCCTTATTTTGTTCAGAATTTGTCAATTTGTAATCTTGTATGTAAGGAGAGGGTAAGGCAAGTAACCCACAGCATCTGTGCTATTTAAAAAAGAGATTTGGAACAGGGGTACCCTGCAATGGACCAGCGGCCAATCCAGAAATTGTTCCTGCCATCCATACAGCGCTTACTGGGATAAGCTTCAGGTTCCTCGCAACCCTGCTCTGGCTAAGCAGGTTTAGAAAATGGATGGATGGAACAGGGGTGTAAGTGGCTTACATTCTTTTGAAAGCTGTGAGATCACTGAATATCAGAAATATCACACACATTGCCCTCCCCATTCCTAAACCTCTGCAATACTTACTGCCATCTTCACACATTATTCTTCTTGTAGAAGGCTCCTGATGCACAGTGTTTCATTGGACTACATTCAATGACCATAAAAATACCTCAGGCACATTGGCTACACATGCTCTATACCTGACAAATAATCATTAATTCTTACTTTCAAGTAACTTGAATGTAAATTTAGTTTTAAAGACCTGGCATGTAGACAATGACATCATACTGACAGGGACAGCTGGGGGATTAGGAGAGAAGCTGAAGAGGCTGAACTGTGAATGAAGACAAGTATTTGAAGGGCAAGTGAGAGAAGTAAAAGTTTTAGTTGACATTCTAAGTCCAATTTTAGACCACTTTAGAAAAAAGGGTCAACTAGATTTGTCCTTTTTTTCAAACATCAGCAAAAGAAATTTATGAGAACAACGTTGAACAGAGAGCTGAATTCTGGGATGCAAATAAGATAAGAATTCTGAGAAAGTATGCAAATGTAAAGCACATGTTAAAAATAAGCATTATTATCTATTGAAATATATATGTTTTAGCTCAGATAAACTAACCAGTGTGTATACGCTAGCAGGAAGATATGAAATAGTGGGTTTTAAAGACCTTTATTCTTTAACTTGTACTTAATAATTAGCTTTAAAAAATGTCAGGTTGACAGAAGAGCAAGACCAAGGTAAATTCTCAGCCTGATATCACTTACTAAAAATAACCATTGTGAACGCTGGCCTGGACACAGACAGGCAGACACGTGTAAATCACCCGACACATGTTTATTATACATAATTATTTACATAATAAGTGCTCACAAACCCCAAAAGTCCTGGCCACACAGTCCAATGCCTTATCTTCTTCAGGCTGCCTCTTTGCCTCCTCCAGAGACCTTGTACATTTCCACCCGACTCTAGCCACCATATGAAGGGAGGCGGCCCCTTTTATATTCCACCCGGATGTGCTCCAGGTCTGTTCCGGCAATCTTCCACCGACACGCCCCAGTGTGGCGGAAGTGCTGGCTGCATCCCCAGAAGCACTCCAGGAGTCCCTGCTCCTCTTCCCCCCAGCACTTGGTGTGGCGGAAGTGCTGAGGTCCAGGGCTCCAAAGGCATAGGGGCACCCCCTGGCGGTGACCATGGGCCCCTACAGGGTTGCGCTTCAAAGTTCTGTACCCGTGGCTCCCAAAGGTACCAGGGCGGTCGCCCCCACATGGTCTGGGGAAGGCGTAAGCCCTCCTCTGGTCCTCCTGGGCGTCCTGGCTGGGTCGCCCCCCCCAGCCATCTCTGACACCATTAAGAAACTGTATAAAAGATAGCACTCTATTGGCATACATTATAGGGTAGATCTTTTGAGAGAGGTAGATGACATATTGCTTTTAATACAACAATGCAGTGTTGATATGAGAGAGAAAGAGGGAGTAGGCTGTTCTGAAGGCACACCAAAACATCATACTCCTCATGCCACCTACAGAATGAAAATATGCCCCATCAGAGGAAAGGAAGTCTATGCCATGCTGGGACATGGTTTTAAAGAATGCCTTAGTTGGATTTAGAAGAATGGACTCTTTAAATTTCACAGGCAATTCTCCCTTAGTTATACTTAAGCAAAGCTTGCTGTACAGACATTAATTTTAATTGTTCAGCTTATATACATGGTCCAATCCCACCCTCCATAAGTCTCCATCTATCTGCCACAGCCAGGTGTGACATGGGCATCCCCTTGCCTAGATATATCCTGTTGGTTTCTCTACAATGAAGATCCTGCAAGCCGGATCACTTTCAGGGAACTTTGCCACATGGCCATAGTGCTGTAACTGACCCTCCTCAATCGGGATTCCATGACCAATCAATCATTCGACACAAAGTCAAACCAGCAGTACCCATGGATTCTCCAAAGAGACACAGTACCGAAGGAGTCCAGCCATTTGTCACAGGTCTGGATAGCGTTGATGTCTGGCAAAAATATAACAAAACAGGAAGCACCAGGACTCTAAAGATTTGGACCTTTGTCCTCTTGCAAAGATATAAAGAGCGCCATACACCCCTTTCTAGCAACTTCATGACCCACCCATGCTCTCCCAATCCGTCCACGGACTTCAAAGGAAGAGATACCAGGGACATGAATGTCGCTGCTGAGGTAAGTAAACTCCGTCACGTGGTTTACATTCTCTCTGCTGACAGACACACCGATGATGGCGGTGCCTAAGATTAAATGCCTGAATCTTGATTTTTATGCAGGACACGTGCAAGCCCAGACACTCAGACTCCTCACCCAGTCTCTCAAGAGCCCTGATCAGAGCCTCCACTGACTCACAGGAAAGCCAAGATCAATAAATCTTTCTTCACCATCAGATGCCCCACAACCACTGGACCCCATGACTGTGCCCAGCAACTAGTCCATGCAAGCTTTCAACAGAGTAGGAGCAAGAACACAACCCTGATGAACCTCAGAATCAACTGGGAAGAATGCAGAGGTTCTGCCTCCATTCTGCACAGCACTCACAGTACCAGTGTATGGGCTGACCATGACATCCAGCATCTTCGGGGATCCCATGAAGTCTTAACATGTCCCACAGGGCAGCTTGATCAACTCATTTGAATACTTTATGAAAATCAACAAAGGCTGCACAGAAACTCTGCCGATATTCGCGTTTGCGCTCAATGAGAACCCTCAGTGCCAGGATGTGGTCGATGGTAGACTTCTTAGTTGCTGATAGGTGAGCAATTGATCACAGAATCTATTAAGGATGATCCTAGCGAGGACTTTCCCAGGCAATGACACAGTGTTATCTCCCTGTAGTTGCTGCAATCCAGGGGCCTCATGTATAAACGGTGCGTACGCACAGAAATGTTGCGTACGAACCTTTCCACGCTCAAATCGCGATGTATAAAACCTAAACTTGGCGTAAAGCCACGCACATTTCCACGGTAACTCATTCCTTGGCGTACGCAATTTATCCGCCCGGTTTTGCAGACTGGCGGCACCCAGTGTCAAAGCAGTGCTACTGTTCCTGTGTGATCACTCTTTCTTTCTTAAATCCACATTCCTGGCGTGGCTTTATAAATACACTGAAATTAACTGCATATTGTTTATTAGTGTAATGCATCTGATTGTAATTAACCTGTAGCAATATAATGGTCCAGGGAATAGCCATAGTATTCCAAATACCATAACTGCTTTAGCGTTGTAACTCTCACTGCATCTTCTTTCAGCTGATCCCGTTAAGGGCTGCCACAGCAGATCATCTTTTTCCACATTACTCTCACTGCACCACTCAGAGTATTTATATTACTGTATCTGAGTGGGAAATCACAGCAGCAGCTGATTGGAAAGAGAATTATCGGTACACAGCATGAAGCAGATGCTGCCTGAGCCACAGCAAACGCTTTAGTCCCTGTACGGACTTCGCGGTTTAGAAACAGTTTCATCCCAAGAACTCTAAACACTAAATCAGTCCATCAACTGCTCCTTATATAATTGTTTACTTATAAGTACAATCACCTCACTGTAAACTTGCACTACAGTTATAATATTGCACAACCTGCGCCACTTTATAAAGCGCGTATTTACATGTGATGACGGTATTCATTTCTAAGACGAAATGCAGCAAAACATGTTGATTATATTATACAGATAAAACTTTAACTTCATTTAAATAATCTGTATTGTTAATAATTAAACATGTGAGGACACGGTGCCGCAGCGCTAGCTAGTTCAGTAATTGTTCCTGCCTTGCGCTGTATTATTGCTGGTGCTGACGCGACACTGGAAAGATAGACGGATATAATAATTAAACATGTACTACTAAGATATTTCAATGTTCCTTAAAAGTTTTGAAGAATCGAAGTTCTAAGCTTACAGATGGCTTCACGTCTATTACATAGCTTATTGTGTGGCGATTGAGTTTTTGGAGAAAGAAAAGTAAGGACAGGAATTGGAGGTTAGTACGTTTGAAAGAGACAGTACTGCTGTGATAAATTATTTAACTGAAGGTTGCGCATGGCGCAGCAAGCCTCTTGCGTGAGACATGAACAAGCACTGCGCCACCGTGTTCCCATGTTTAATAACATGCTTTCATTCCTATCATCATGAAAAAGATATCACGTATACATCTCAGTATTTTAATTATTCAGAGAGCTGTAATATCAAGAATGTAATGGAGTATGTGTCCTGTCGGAGAAAGAGAAAGCCCGTTTAAAAAGCAGGTAGTGATTCATACACATAGAGCACATAGAAGATCAAATACAGAACAAAGCATTTAACATGCCACTTTAGTTACAATAGGATTTGAGAAACTAGTAAATTAAACGATTTTAAGATGAAGTTTAAGATGTTCTACTTTAATGGCAAAATAAACTACGTGATTAAAGTGGAAATTTCGAGATTAAAGTTGACATTTCGTGCTTTTTTCCCCACTGTGTGCCTTTTTTTTTGTCTGTACCCTAATAAGCTTTCATATGACACTCAGACGGTGGGCTACGACTCGCTTTTTCACGGCGACTTTGATATGTGATTTCTTTTTTATTTCGGGCACTGTGCGACTTTGTGAAGTTGAGCCTTCGAGTTTCTCCGACACACTGTCACTCGATCAGCTTTCTTTTGTTGATTATACCACTGTTTAAACCAACAAATAGTACGTTTTTCCTTTGCCTCCACTTGGTATTCGCTGAAATTCTTATATTTTCTCCCGTGCTTTTCCCATTGTCTTTTCACAGAAGGCTATTTATATTGATTTGCATATTCAAAGAGGCGTAATTCTGGGAGGAGTTGGGGCGGGACAGACGGCGCGTGCACGTGCGTTACTTTTCACGCAAATCGGGATTTATGTAGTAGAAGAACGTGAAAGTATGCGTGCGCACAGATTCCTGCATCTGGATTTTTCTGTGCGTACGCACAATCCCGCTTTTGTGCTTACGCCATGTTATAGTGTGAGTTCTACGCACGGCGTTATACATGAGGCCCCAGGTGATCACCCTTCCTTTCCAGATAGGGATGATAAATTCTATTTTCCAGTTATTTGGGATGATGCCCATCTCAAAAATAGAAGCAAAGATTGCTTGCAATGCCAGGAGGACAGCCTTACCACCTGCCTGGTGAAGTTCACCCCAGATGTCACAGATCCCTGCAGCCTTTCCTACCATCAGCTGATTCACCACCCATGCAATTCTCAGTAAGATTGGGTGTTTCACAGCTAACTGGAGATCAGCCTCAAGAAGTGTGGACCCAGAGATGTCCAGCGTCCTAGAAGGAGGATCAGCTTTAAACGGCTGTTCAAAGTAACCAGACTAGTGGGTCACAACTGCAGCACCATCCAGAAGGACCCTTCCATCACCCACCCTGACTTCAACTATCCGAGGAACAGATTCGGATGTTCATAATGCGTTGATTCCTCTGTAAGCAGGATGTGGGTCACTAGACCATAGATGTTGTGTCACTTCCTCACAGATTCCTCTAACAAATACTTCTTTATCAGCCCTCATAGCTGTCCTTCTCAGTTCTTGGTACAGACCAGAGTTGCCATGAAGCTGTGCACTGTGACTCTTTACGATAATATAGATTGTGTCCTGTGAGGTGATAAACCTCCTTCTGGGAACACTGACAACACCAACACAACCCTCAGAAACCTTTAGGGTCTTCTCACGGAAGGTCCCCCACATCACCTTAGAACTGATAGTCGCACCCTAGTCTGCAAGTTCCTCGCACAAACTGTGTGCAAACTCATTAAAAGCAGCCAGATCTTAGAGACTGGCCAAGTCCAGCCTCTTTCTTCTAGTCGGTGATAGCCTACTGGACCTAAGCTGGACCTTCAGAGTAGCAGCAGTGATCAAAATAAACAAACTGGACACTTCCGTACCCTGCAGTTTTGTAGGAGCCTCCAGCATCTGCCCATGAGGATGTGCGCAGTATCCTTCTCCGCACCACCAGTGTTGGAGTACCAAGTCCAACGATGCAGCTTACGATGCTGAAACACAGCCCCTGACCTTTTGCAAAGTTAAGGAACATGGAGCCACTTTCAGCTCAGACACCAGACTCATGGGTACAGAGACAATCCTCATAACCTACAATGTCAGTGCAAGTGGTTGCATTGAAGTCATTCATGACCAGAGGAGTGTCGCCTCATGGGTACCCATCAACCTCCAAGCAAAGTTATGAATAAAATGTCTCCTTCTTCAAGACATCACTTACCGTGGTTGAAGTATACACTAAAACAACAGACAAGGTACCAAGAGAGTGCCTTAGTCTCATAATATGCTCATTGAAAGGAGTGACATTGGACACCATTGATAGATGCTGTTATGCCACAGCAACAGCTACTCCCCAAATATGGCAGCTATCAGAGTGTCCAGACCAATAAAAGCTGTATCTACCTACAGAGATCTGGCCAGTCCCCAGTATGTGTACCTCAGCTGCCGCCACTGAAATGTGGAGTTTAGGAAGCTCCTCCAACAGTAGAGGAAGATGGTCATCATGCTGGAGAGACAAAACGTTCCATGTGGCTACCCTGATGGGCTGCCTCAGATTAGCACCCGACTGCTGCCATACAATGGGTTACACCACAGCACCACACCAGTTCCGATCCCCTACAGGCCTGACCCCAGTGGCTCTCCAATGATTTGACTCTTCCGGGGATGAGGCTCCAGAGGGCTACCTGTGATGAGTGAATATTAAATAGGTAATTATTGTGGGGTATACATGAAAATCAAGGCTAATAAATTAGGCATTTCCAGTATTAGCTTGTCCCCCAATATAAAAAGAATGTTAGAGGTTAAAGTACCTTACGTGAACACTTTTACACAATCAAACAATAGTTTTCTTTCAATATTCTAGGTTTTGAATAATTTGGGATGTAACTTTAATGTTCATTCCTTTGCAATTTACTTGTTTTACAATATGCCCTAAACTGAAAATTACCGTGAAAAGTGATATTACTGATCAATTTATATTTTATAACAATGATAATATTACCTGAAAATCCATGTTTATATCATTTCCTGCTATCTTTAACTTTCCTGTCATCTTGTTAGAACTTTTCGGTCTTAAAGCCAGATACTGACCATTCCTCTCCTGGTATAGTACAAAAAGTCAGAGGGTCAGGTAAACTTATTTGCCCTTGGATGCAGCATGCGAGTTGGATTGAAAATAAAACACAGAAAACCAAATCAACCACAGGTGGAAAATATCAAGAGAAGCTACTGTAAAGATAAAAATTAATGGACAAGATATTGAAAAAGTAAATGAATGTGCACCTGGGAGGATTTAGTAACTGAAAACAGATGAACAATAAAAGGATATAAAGCACAGAATAGGCTTGGCTTCAGATGCATTTGGAAAACTGAGCAATATTTCAGAAAACAAACAATATATCTAAAAAACTACACATTAAATTCTATAAGACACTTGTAATCCCGATGTTACTATATGGATCAGATGGCGGGTATCTTTGGAAGGCAGAAGAGAATAAAATACTTGTTGCTGAAATGAACTGGTTTAGAAGAATATTGGGCAAATCATGAAGGGATAAAATATAAAATTAAGTGATCAGGGATATACTAAAGCAGAGAACAACATTATTTAATTAGAGCAGAAAAAGATGGGTTTGGGCATGAAACAAGAATGGAGGAGAAACGACTATCATCTAAAGCATTGTACACTTAAGGGAAGGAGGTAGAAGAAGAGCAAGAAAGAAAAAATGGATATGTAATGTATGTGAGGGAGTGTTCAGATGTTCTTCTAAAGAATGGCACCGCCATAATAGCACTTTAGTGGCATGTGACAGTTACTTGCTAAAGAGGTCTAAAACTGAACAAAAATAACAAACATCCAGAAATCCCCACAAATATGTCTTCTTTTCCGTCTTGTGCATCTCTTGAAGCTCTACAACCAAGCTTCTTTTATACAGTACTGTACTGTACCTGTAGCTCCACCTATAGGAATATACATCTTGCCTGAAGAAGGGGCCTGAGTTGCCTCGAAAGCTTGCATATTGTAATCTTTTTAGTTAGCCAATAAAATGTGTCATTTTGCTTGGCTTTTCTCTACCCCCATATATAAAGGAATTTTTTATTTTTAACAGCAATCAACAAGCAATATCAAAACATTTTAACTGAATATACTACAAATTAATAGTTTTACCAAATAAACTCTCAATGCTTTTAGTTAAACACAAACGCCTATATTGTTATGCGCTTTGGTAATTGTGTGTTACTGCAAATTCCAACAAAACACTACTGAGCATGTGCACCTCAGGTCAGGTTCATCAAGGCCAGCCTGTAACCCAGGTCTCAGTTTAACCAGCTGAGGATCCAAAGAGGGAGTAGGAAACAGGAAGTGTGGGTTCCATAAATGGAAACAAAAGTACAAATCTTATTGCCAAAATGCATTTACTTTCTTAAGGAAAGAAAAATAACACCATGCCTAAGATATGCAAAGTCTGTAATATTTTTACCTTGAGAATATCCATACTGGCTGTCTTGAATGTGAAAACTCAGCAACAAAGTAGCATCAAACATATAATGCTGAAAAAAGAACTGAAATGAAAGTAGTTTATACATTTTTATGGGATTTATTAAAAAAAATTTTTTTTTACTTTTGGATTGCAGACTCTTGCAAGTCACCACACTGTAGCTGACCTTTCACTGCATCTCTCTGTGTTTTGTGCTTGTTTTTGTCTTTTTAGAATGTTTCTTTTGCTTTCTATTACCAGTCTGAATGTATTCTTATTTTATTACATGCTTAACAATATTTGTGAAAGTTTCCTAATTTTGATTATCAATTATAGAATTCACTGAGATACTTAGGCAATATTTGTGCAGGAAATCCTAGGTGGCTGGCCGTTGCTGCTATAAATGAGAGAAGCTACCATCAATGCCCCATGCATTAGCATACTGAATGATTTAAAACCACCAAAACCCAGAGAACAAGGAAAAAGAGGTGGATTTGAGGTACGCCTGAGATGGAGAAACAACATTGCCAATGATCATTATGAGCAACACACACCCCTTGTGGAATAAACTGGACAAACTGAGGACATCTGCACGTTACCTTCACAAGTACCGTGAAAGCCGTCTAATGTGCTGTACTGAGACCGGCTTTAAGAATTCCGACTCAAACACAGACGTTAAAATAGGGGGATTTGTATGTGAATGGCAAGACGGAAACTCTGCTTCTGGTAAGCAGGGGTTTTCCTACACGCTAACAAAGGGTGGGGTAATAATATCATTGTAAGAGAGCACGTCTGCACAATAAATATTGACCTGCTCACTGTTGGAATTTGTCCATACCTATCTGCAGCGCAAGTTTAATCATATTTTTGTTACAGTAGTTTATGTACTGCTGCTTTCTGATGTGAGAGCACCAGCTAAAACGATTTTTTAAACTATTCACAAACCGCAAACCAAATCACCCGGCTCTTTCAGACTTGTTTTAACAGATGATTTCAATTTGTGTAAACTAGGATCAGTATTGCCAGACTGCCATTTATTCAGGAATATTAATACTAGAGAGGACAACACACTAGATAAGTGTTATGGAAACATTTATGGTGCCTGCACATCCAATTGTAGACAAGCCATGGGTGTGTCTGACCACATTGTTATTCATTTACGACTGTAATACAATATTAAACTGAAACAAGAAAAATCAGCCAAAAGGGAAACACAGAACTGCTGGAATGACAGCGCAGAAGAACTGCAGGAGTGCTCCTGCTGTACTAACTGAGATGTGCCGATACGTCACAGACACTGAAAGAAGCCACTTGTACTGTTAGTGAATATATGAAATTCTGTCAGTCTATGATAGTTAAGGAAAGAACTGTCAAGATGTACTCAAATAGTAAGCCATAAATCACTAAAGATATAAAAGTACTACTTTTGGATCAACATGTTCATTGGTAAAGGTAGAAGAAAATCGAGTTTTACAGCAAAGAATTAACAAGTTAATTAAACAAAATACAAAGATGGAAGGGGAAAATCAAGAGGTGGTTTAATGACAACAAGCCAAAGCAAGTTTGGGAAGGCCTGAAAACAATCACAGGACTGGATTCAAAAAAGGGAATAGACAAGGACCACAAGTTATTAATGAATGATCTTAACGACTTTTTATTTTTTTTACTAGATTCAAAACTAATGATTTCAGTACTCATAATGCACAAGAAAGTGTGGTGCCTTGTAAAAATGCAAAAAAATATTACCGGGATGGAAATCAGTATAACTGAAATGAAGAATTATTTGTGGAAGGTAAAGCCCAACAGGACACTTTGGCCAAATGGCATATTCGGTTATTTCTTTTAGTCCTGTTTCAAGCTGCTCTCTCCAGTTTTTTATTTGCTTTGTAACTGGTACTCAGGCTTTGTTATATTGTCGGACATTACCCCAGGCCCAAAGGTTCCCAAGCCAAGCAGTCTGAATGAATACAGGTCTGTGACACTCACTTCCAACACTTGGTGAAAACATTTTATTCACAGACATGAGGGTTACGGCAGGAACGGCATCCGGTTTAAAACTTTGCCAAATCAATATGCGGACAGCAATTTTGGATCATCTGCTGTGGCAACCCCTAATGGGAGCAGCCAAAAAAAAAGAAGAAGTCATTTTATAACCACCAATTTGCTTACTGTGCAAGTAGAGGTGAGGAAGATTCTCTGCTCATTATCTTATATTTAATCTGCACTTTTCCAACTTCATATGCTGATTGAGAAACTAAACAGTATGAATGTTAACCCATTTATTACTTTGTGAACAACTTAAAAGATAGTACTGAAGCCATAAAGTACAAGATACTTTTTCAAAAGTCCTCATATTTTATCACCATTACTGGTTATGTTATGCACAAACAAACAGACAGACCAATGACCACTATTCTGTTATCAAGTATGCTGATGACACCATGCTTATAAGACGCATATCTGCAGAGGATGAAAGTCATTACTTAAATCAAGTGGACTAATTAGGAAAGTGGTGCAATAAGAACTACTTTACTCTGAATGGTAAATAGATCACAAAATCAGAATTCTTGTTATTAGCCAGGTACACTAATGTGTAGTAGGAATTTGTCTTGATAGCATTGGTACAACATACAAGGACAATACAGAATACAAAAGATAAACATAAGAAGATAAAATATACAATAATAAAATATGATGCAGCATACAAGGGCAAGACAGCAAAATAATGAACAGTAGGATTAAAATGTCCAGTCATGCTGTCGACATGATAACAAATCGAGTGAAATGGAAACATCTTGTTAAAACCTCATCATCGTCAGCTGAACAATGAGAAAGATAATCTTATCTAAGTCACCAGAAAAAGGTTAAAGTTATTTAGTGGCATTTATCCCCTTTAATTCCTTCATAAACCGACATTAACATCATGATAAAGAGCAAAAAAGCAAAAAGGAAATCTATAGCCTAAAATTAAGAACACGTCAGACAACAAGTACACCATAATTCCTGGCTACTTAGGTCAGTCCATGGAACGGCTGTAGTGGGTGTGAGTTTTTGGTCCAACTAAGATATGCTTTTAAGTGGAACTCCTATCTTAATTAAAAATATTCTTATTTAGTATACTGTAATAAAACTTTATTAGATTGAAAATAATGGCACAATAATATTTATCTTTTATAGAAATAAAAAAAACAGGATTCAACCTTCCATATCTTGAGAGGTTGCTGTGCTATTTATTTTAAAATGTCATTGTTATTTTAGCAGATACCTACCAATGCTTGTTACAGGTTTAAATGTTATTGAAATAGCTACCTCTTTTTAATATTTATTGTTGTGTCCTCTCTTCTTCAGCTGTCATTATTTGTATAACATTTTAGAGATCAAGGTCTGTCTATAAAAAAAAAAAAAAAAAAAAAAAAAAAAAAAAAAACACTCCTGTTTATTTAAATCTAAGGAAAAAAAAAAATCACACTTTCTGACTGCAAAATGAGAGAAGGGAAAGGCCATACAATTACATAAGGAATTTAATTAGAAGCTGTATTATTATTTATTTTATAAAGTCAGCTAATAAAATGCAGACACAGGTGCAAATGACAGCAACTGCTTCTTTGCTCCGTTTCTGTGATCATTCGCAAGCAACTGATTCAAGTAACAAGACTTTATAAAAGAAATTAAACTACTGTCCCTTTACAAAGACAGACCAGTACAGCTTTGTCATACTTGTTAAATCCTTTAAAAAGAAATTCAACCCGGTTTTGCATGTCAGACATGTCTTGGAATAAAAAACAAAGACAGACTTGAACAACACTGGATTCAGACATTACACATAATTTTTGCTTCCAGATTAAATGATGAATGACCTTTACTTGTTTATTTTTTTCATTTAGACCAAAACGCTACCTCAAATAAAGATATAAATAAATGTTTTTTTCTTTTAGGAACCCCTACTGTGAAATGTGCAGACAATAATAAATTTTAGTTTTTAAGGTCTGATGAGCCTTTTTTTAATAAAAAAGAGTTAATTTTCCCCAACTATGTTATAAAATATCTGTCATTTGTTTGGTTTATATGTGTGTGTCCTTATGATTCATATAATTCTCAGCAAGATTATTAGTGGACCAGCCCAAACTATGGATTTTAAAGAAATTATTCCTAAGCTTGCAGAGATGAAGCCAAGAAAAAAGAAGTTTTGAATTTCAGTGATCCAGTTGTAAATGCCAAGTCAAATTTACATTCATTTACTTAATAGCTGTATTTTATTTGACATAATTTACCAAGAATTTTCAACTTAACTGAAACAAATAAATACCTTTAGTTGGCATAAAATGCAGACATGAATGTGAACATACTGTAGAAACTCAATCCATGTAAACTACCAGATTACAAACAAAATGTTATATACATAAGTAAAATATTTCAAAAGTTAAAGTAGCAATAATGCTACATTTATGAAAATGTTATGTCATAGAAAGGGTCACTGACACCATTAACACCTTCAACTAGGGGAGGAAAAAACCTACAGTTGCCCCATGATAATTTGCGTGACTTTTCAATGTCCTACTTATAAGGGAGATGAAAACTATGGATAGGGCAACTGATTAATATTGTGCAATTTTTAGTTTTTGTAATTCCTCATCTACTTACCACAGTAATAACATCCAAAAATGATGGCAACTAACTGAAGAAATTGGTTATAGGCCAACTAAAAACTGCCCTTTTAAAGCACCATAAGCTAATTATACAAGAGAGACCGCAAATCAAAAAGACCTGGGAGGCTGTAGGTGAGAACTATTATTCTGACAGCCTTAGACTTTAAAATTTTACAATGTCAAAATCAACTTTTGCTATGCAGTTAGTTGTATAGTACCACTTCTTGCATGACCATCAACAGGTCCCACCTGAAAGTGCAATGCAATAGCTTTGTAAAAATTAGCCACTTGCATAGAGTACAGAGCTGCAGGAGGTCGGTAAGGCCATTCGGGAGGGAATAATGCATAGGTACTTCATTACCAAACATTGTAGAAGCAAACAGGGTTGAGTGTGGCTAGTCTTGGCATACCATGTACCACTGGTGTGCAACGTACTCGGTGGAAAGCATATGTCTCTTCTTCCCCAAACAGAAGGTTATCACAAGTACAGTGGTGCAAAAAGGTATTTAGTCAGCCACCAATTGTGCAAGTTCTCCCACTTAAAAAGATGAGAGAGGCCTGTAATTTTCATCATAGGTATACCTCAACTATGAGAGACAAAATGAGAAAAAAAATCCAGAAAATCACATTGTCTGATTTTTAAAGAATTTATTTGCAAATTATGGTGGAAAATAAGTATTTGGTCACCTACAAACAAGCAAGATTTCTGGCTCTCACAGACCTGTAACTTCTTCTGTAAGAGGCTCCTCTGTCCTCCACTTGTTACCTGTATTAATGGCACCTGTTAGAACTCGTTATCAATACAAAAGACACCTGTCCACAACCTCAAACAGTCACACTCCAAACTCCACTATGGCCAAGACCAAAGAGCTGTCAAAGGACACCAGAAACAAAATTGTAGACCTGCACCAGGCTGGGAAGACTGAATCTGCAATAGGTAAGCAGCTTGGTGTGAAGAAATCAACTGTGGGAGCAATTAGAAAATGGAAGACATACAAGACCACTGATAATCTCCCTCGATCTGGGGCTCCACGCAAGATCTCACCCCGTGGGGTTAAAATGATCACAAGAACGGTGAGCAAAAATCCCAGAACCACACAGGGGGACCTAGTGAATGACCTGCAGAGAGCTGGGACCAAAGTAACAAAGGCTACCATCAGTAACACACTACACCGCCAGGGACTCGAATCCTGCAGTGCCAGACGTGTACCCCTGCTTAAGCCAGTACATGTGCAGGCCCATCTGAAGTTTGCTAGAGAGCATTTGGATGATCCAGAAGAGGATTGGGAGAATGTCATATGGTCAGATGAAACCAAAATAGAACTTTTTGGTAAAAACTCTACTCGTCGTGTTTGGAGGAGAAAGAATGCCGAGTTGCATCCAAAGAACACCATACCTACTGTAAAGCATGGGGGTGGAAACATCATGCTTTGGGGCTGTTTTTCTGCAAAGGGACCAGGATGACTGATCCGTGTAAAGGAAAGAATGAATGGGGCCATGTATCGTCAGATTTTGAGTGAAAACCTCCTTCCATCAGCAAGGGCATTGAAGATGAAATGTGACTAGGTCTTTCAGCATGACAATGATCCCAAACACACCGCCCGGGTAACGAAGGAGTGGCTTCGTAAGAAGCATTTCAAGGTCCTGGAGTGGCCTTGCCAGTCTCCAGATCTCAACCCCATAGAAAATTTTTGGAGGGAGTTGAAAGTCTGTGTTGTCCAGTGACAGCCCCAAAACATCACTGCTCTAGAGGAGATCTGCATGGAGGAATGGGCCAAAATACCAGCAACAGTGTGTGAAAACCTTGTGAAGACTTACAGAAAGCGTTTGACCTCGGTCATTGCCAACAAAGGGTATATAACAAAGTATTGAGATGAACTTTTGTTATTGACCAAATACAGTAATCCCTCGCTATATCGCGCTTCGCCTTTCGCGGCTTCACTCCATCGCGGATTTTATACGTAAGCATATTTAAATATATATCGCGGATTTTTTGCTGGTTCGCAGATTTCTGCGGACAATGGGTCTTTTAATTTCTGGTACATGCTTCCTCAGTTGGTTTGCCCAGTTGATTTCATACAAGGGACGCTATTGGTGGATGGCTGAGAAGCTACCCAACTTACTTTTCTCTCTCTCTCTTGCGCTGACTCTCTCTGATCCTGACGTAGGGGGTGTGAGCAGGGGGGCTGTTCGCACACCTAGACTATACGGACGCTCGTCTAAAAATGCTGAAACATTATCTTCACGTTGCTACCTTCTGTGTGCAGCTGCTTCATGAAGCGACATGCTGCAAGGTGCTTCGCATACTTAAAAGCTCAAAGGGCACGTATTGATTTTTCTCTGTCTCTCCCTGCTCCTGACGGAGGGGGTGTGAGCTGCCGCCTTCAACAGCTTTGTGCCGCGGTGCTTCACATACTTAAAAGCCAAACAGCCCTATTGATTTGTTTGCTTCACTCCTTTGAAGAGGAAGATATGTTTGCATTCTTTTAATTGTGAGACGGAACTGTCATCTCTGTCTTGTCATGGAGCACAGTTTAAACTTTTTTGTTTGCAGTGTTTGAATAACGTTCCTGTCTCTCTACAACCTCCTGTGTTTCTGCGCAAATCTGTGACCCAAGCATGACAATATAAAAAATAACCATATAAACATATGGTTTCTACTTCGCGGATTTTCTTATTTCGCGGGTGGCTCTGGAACGCAACCCCCGCGATGGAGGAGGGATTACTGTACTTTTTTTCCACAATAATTTGCAAATAAATTCTTCAAAAATCAGACAATGTGATTTTCTGGATTTTTTTTTCTCATTTTGTCTCTCATAGTTGAGGTATACCTATGATGAAAATTACAGGCCTCTCTCATCTTTTTAAGTGGGAGAACTTGCACAATTGGTGCCTGACTAAATACTTTTTTGCCCCACTATATTATAACCGTCAAGGATGCCCGTCTATAACTGTTCAGGGGTTTGTCGACAACAACTGCTGAATCAAAGACATTTGGTTTGGCCCATCGGGAAGTGTTTGTGATGTAGCCATATTCACCGCATCAGACTTGTACAGGTACAGTATATAAAACAATAAGATTATTATGAACATCTTAAAGTAGATAGGCTATGCACACTAGACACTTTTTAAAATTAAATTACTATTATTTTTTGATGAATGCCCAAGAGGAAATGTGGTTATTTTATTTTTTGAAAGTGACACTGCTCATAATGGAAAGCTGCAGGTATTATAATTCTGATTATGTTACAAGAGAGGAGTATGATGGAAATTGATTTACTGTATATGTGTTTTGCCTTGGTGGAGTAATGTATTACTCTACTTTCCCCTTTTGTATTATTAACGTGTAGCCTTTGTCATAATTCCGCAAATCTCAGACTTACTGTTTATAAGGTATTTTACCATAAGAACTCTCCCCCCCTTCCCTTCTACATTTATAATCTCAGGCAATTAGGTGTCATAAAAGATAAGCAGGAGTTAAGTTACACTTTAAATAATGCATTATTGAAAATATTCATAAATAACAATTCGCAAAGTACAAGTAAACACTGGAAACCATACAACATGATACATGTTTATGTGTAGTTTCATGCGGCGCACAGACTTGTTTGTTACTTAAAATGTCTCTAGTCAAGGCATCATTTTTGGTCAGCTTTCTTCAGAACAGGCCGCATGCCTGTCTCAATATGGATGCCAAGCTGTGAACTTCATTGTGTCATCCTTTTTAGTTAATGGTGTGTGGGATGCTCCTTCATCAGTTGGTATGAGAGAGAGGGAGGGGTAAACCAAGCAAATCTATAGAGTCTCTGTCCAAACCCTACAGCCAATAGGGTGTCATGGTACTTAATGGCTTCAGGCAACTTGAGACCAATGGGACACAATACCTTTCACACCTGCCCCAAAATCAATTGTTCAGCTGATGCTTGCCTGCTAGTTAGTCTGGCATTCCTGTGGGGGTTGACTGAGAGAGTCATGCAGAGAATCATTTGCCAAACTGGTTTGAGGCACTTCCCCCAACTCTTTTGTAAAATTACAGACAGACTTTTGGCATATATGTCATAAAACAAGAAATGTTCCCTTTAAATCACAAATGGTAGACAACTGTAATTAACACAACACATTTTACTGTACAGAATCTAATGTCTGAAAACAAAATTGGCAACCACAGAATACCCCTTTCAAGTTCAAGATCAAAAAGGCTCACCAAAATTCTTCTTTTCCCTTCTAAAGAATGACTGTTCAATCAAAGACCATGACTTCTAGTTTAGCATTTTACCACAGTAAGAATACACAAGTTTATGCAATGACATTCTCATTGATCACACCCTGAACCTAATTCTTAGCCAAGAGATGGCAGGACCAGAAAAGGAAATTAATTCCATCCACTATCAGGATTGTGCAGATGCAAGGATCCCATTTGACACACTCTTCTGGGGTGCCTGTCCTTCCTTAATTTTGAAAAGCCTTGTGAATTACTTTGTTGATTGGAGGTGCCTGATTTTACTAATATCATTGAAGATGGTTCTGGCTAATTCCTTAAGCAAATTGTCAGGGAGTCTCAGAGTCATCTCGTTGGTGCCTTGGAGCAGCAGCTAAGGATATGCTCCAGTGTTGCTGTTCTTCGGCATAATGGGCATGCTTGGTTTTTCCAATCTGATCCACATATAGAAGTTGGATGGGCTAAGCAGAAGACTACAGACAGATCAAAAGAGTAAGGCAATATGCTGAGATTTTGCTGTTGATAACATTAATTCTGATATTCCTGAAACAAACACATGAATTAAGTTTTCTGCATTTTGTATGGTATTTTATATATATATATATATATACATATATATATATATATATATATATATATATATACACACACACACACACACACCTTAATAAATTAGTTATACAGTATATAATTTATATATGGGCAGATGTAACAAATGTACAAAATCAGCAAGATGATCACGCAGGAACTTTTGACTTAAAATAATTTGTCCAAAAGGCCTTATTTTGAAATATTGTAAACTTGTCATGCTAAATCTGGAATAGTCTGTACCAGGGGTTTCCAAATTTTTCTAATTCAAGGTTCAACCTAAAATGGTGTACCATCTGGTCGGCGCCAACTGCTAATATGAAGCCAGTGCTGCAAACCAGAGCATAATTTTAGGCATCTATTATTGCCAACTAACTTAAGCCACATCCACACTAAATTTTCATTAAAAAAGTTTTTAAACAAAAAAAAAATGCTGTTCACAAAATTATATTTGCCCACACTAAAATCCCTGAAAACACATGTAACTTGCACCTTCACCTACACAAAACATGCATGCAATGGCAGAAACCTTGAAGGGACTGTGTAATGAAAGATTTGAAGTCCAATAAAAATTAAGTTTCCCATGTGCTTTCAAAAGTATCAGCACATGCAGAACTCTGATATCACTTTCAAAATAGAGAAAAAGTATTATTTTTTTCCTTGGCTCAATGCTCCTGCATCACATTAATGCACTGAACAAAGTTGAAAGTAACAGTCTTCCGAACTGGCAACAGTAGTCTTGTCATTAAATAAAAATGTCACAAATGATAAAGCAACACTTACTGTAGAGCTAGAGAGTTTTTTTTATGTTAATTTGCGAGAGGATTGACAATAAGCAATTAGAGCACATCTTGCACCAAACAACATTTATAAAAACTAACTCAATAAAGAAAACAAGCAAATAATTAAAGAGATGTGTGCACATATGCATCTATATTTTCACTTTACAGCTTTTGCCTTCCATATCTCTGACCTGTATTCTTGTGAGCTCAGCTGCATTCTACACCCATCTACTTGTTATTAATTTTGCTATGGAAAGTAACACTCCTTGCTGAATGGATCGTTTAAATAATAAACACTGATAAGAGGCTATGAACTGTGTTATTTACAATCTGATTTTCAGGGGATGCCTGCTATGTTGGAGCATATTTTTCTTCCGTGAAGGGTGACCAATCAGAAAATGATACATTGTAATGAGCAGGATCCAAACAGGGATCAGCCATGTAATAAGCATGGACCAATTACAGTATGATGGGGTCAGTATTTTCAGAAATCTTGCACTGTAGAGCATTTTCAGAAATATCCTTTTTGTGGGTTGAAAACATATGAAAACGTAGTAACGTGGATTGGACCTTAGTCATACTGCATGATTATGTATAATACAAGAATTTTGAATAAAAGCAAATGCTTAACTACTGCAGAATATTGACATGTGTTTCAAAAAAGTCACAATATCTATAAGTTGTGTTACACTAAAGAACAAAGTTCATCACCTTTAGGAATTGAAATGTTTTGAAGTAGAGTAGAACCTCGGTTTGTGAGTAACTTGGTTTACGAGTGTTTTGCAAGACGAGCAAAAATTTTTAATAAATGTTGATTTGATAAATGAGCGAGGTCTTGCAGTACGAATAGTATGTATACGCTTTGTCTGCTGAGCATCATGTGATCACAACTGAGCTGATGGTTCTTCTCTCTCTCTCTCGCTGCGGAATTGTGGGCAATCGTCTCCTATTCTCCATCTGAGTCGGCGTGCCTCACTCATATAGTCAACATCCGTACGAGCGTATACTGTTTACTGCAGCATTAGCATTGTGACTGTGCACGCGCGTGTGTGTGTGCGAGTCCCCGTCTTGCATCCTAAAACACGAAGCTGAGTCTCAGTACTTTAGCAACACCAGCTTTATTCAGCTTGAAACAGCAACAGTGCGGTTATTTATTGTAGCGGGATCTGCCACTCTCCTATACACAGACATAGCAGTCAGGCAGGGCCCTGCGCATTTATAATGTTCCTTGTATCACCCATCGACGGTAGGCGCTTATAGCATGTCCGCGATCTTTTCAGATTCGCTTTTACGGCGAACTGCTACAGCGCTGGGAGACTGCGATTGCTTTTGGACGCTCTTCCGCGTGTTGTCCCATTGGGTGTAATCCCATAAGAGTTTAGAAACTCACTCACACCAGCCATGATTCTTTTCAAAGGTAAAGTGCAGGTTAATTTGTTTTATGTATTTTTACTTTATATTTTGTATTAATCATTTTTATATGAATAGTTTTGGGTTGTGGAACAAATCATCTGAGTTTCCATTATTTCTTATGGGGAAATTCACTTTGATATACGAGTGCTTTGGACTACGAGCACTTTTCCGTAACGAATTATGCTCGCAAACCGAGGTTCCACTGTACCTCCATTTTATTCCACTCTTAAATTGTTACAAGTATAAGCTTGATATTTTTCAAATCAAAGTTATTTATTCACAATCCTGGTATATATTAATTTGCCACATGAGATTTGGTTCCATAGTGAAGCATATTTTATAAATGAAGAAAAAAAATAACTAACCTCCATTATGAAAGACATGAGCTAAGGATACAAGATCCCTATAAAGAAAGACCTTAAACTTACCAAATACATCTTTTTAAAGCCAAAAATGTTACTGAGTATTGATTTGTATATTAAAATTACATACATATTGAAAAAAACAAATCTATGTAATTTTAAGAAGGAAAAAAAGCACAAAGCAAAACAATGCTGTGTCATTCACCCATTTTAAAACAAGAATCAACACTTTACTCCACCGCTCATTTTCCACCACAGCATCATTTAGCGCCAGTGGCATGGACTCACCCTGGAAGGTTAAAAAAAAAATTAAAAGCAAAATGTTAATTGTGGACACACAATTAATAGTTTAGCAGGAAAAACAGGTTCTCAACTGTATCAATCTACTGCTTGCAGACAGCTTTAACAAATTAGTAATTAAAAATGAGTGTAAAGCTTTTCCCTAAAAGGGATGTGCTGGGAGATGCATCAAACAGCTGTGTGTTAACAAATAAATGCTGCGAGATTCTTCCAGTTATTAACACTATAATAGACAAATGAGACTAATTTTAATAGAAAGGCAATAACAAGGAATATTTTCTGTGGCCAGCCTTAGAGCAGTACTTGAACCCCTAATGAACACTGCAGCCTAAGTTTCATTTTATGAACTGCATCTCCATAGTTAGTCCCTTACTCTCTGAAATTGATGCTAATGTGCTTGACATAACTTTTGTCAATTTTAGGTTGGGGCACTGCAATTCTCATTTAGGGGTATCAACTGATTTTGAGTGGTTCACAATGCAGCCATCATAGTCATAATCTAACACATACATTTGCCCCTTTACCCACCAGGTGGCTAGTCTATGTTGGCTTCTTGTTAGCTATGGAATCATTTTCAAAGCCAATACAACTACCTTACAAAGTTATGAGTTTCTCCACTCCATATATTTGTCTGCTGCTGCAACCCTTAATGGTGTAAAAGTCTAGTGATCAATTCAAAAACCGATATGCAATGTATTTTTAAAAATACTGATAACATCTGCAAACATGTTATTCAAGATTGAAATACTAGAACACCTTCTAATTCTGAAACAACACATCTAACGACTCACCAATTTTCAAACATTTATATAAAGAGCATAACAGCAGGTGTCTAGTAGTAATTGCTATAATCAGCATGTGTATTGTTGAAAGGAAACATACTTCAATCATTTTGCAACAAATAATGTCCAGAGAGAAACTTGTTAAGATAAAAATCAAAACTCTGAATTTATTTCCAATGTAAAAAAAAAAATATATGCTGTAAACCCACCCATCTTTTTGACCCCACCTCTAATGCTTCTTCCCAACCCAGTCAAATAAAAAATAAGATACTAAGTTTATTTACATAGCATATAGCAAAACAAATCATCAAAATGTTTTTGCTACCCACCCTTCTCACTACAGTAACAAATATCACAAACCCTACATTGATATGAAAAAACATCTGATTATGCACAAACTTGTAATTATTTTACATGTAATACTTCAAACAGCGTCTATAAAATTGAATCTAAAATCTAATGTGCCTATAGAAATGTACACTTTTAACACTTCCGAATTTTCAGTTTTCATACAAAGAAACGTATAGAATTTTACAATAAATAAAAACAAAATGAGGCACATTTACCTACATTTAAAATACAGGTCCCTGTAGTTTGTTTACAACTGTAAAAATTATAAAAGTTTAAGGAAAACCCCATACTGTACAAAAGAGAGGTTAACAAAGGTTAACAGGTCATTTGGGTAGCACATTATTTGGTGTTCTGAATATGGTGCAGTTCATGTTTTTATATCTACCTACTTTCCTAGTATGTATTCCAACTTGCATTATATACATAAAATTAAATACCAAACTTTGACTACAGTATAAAATCATTCTAACTTTGAAAAATATCAAAAACATAATAGGAAAGTCATGAGTACATATATTGTAATAAGTTAATTAAATATAAATGTGTATATACATGTACATATTGCTTATGTACATATTTATACACAGACACACACACATATATAAATATATACACATACACACTCAGTGTTAAAATTATTAAGTACAGTATTTTACAGCTTCAGTGGCAGTGAACAATTTTGTACTGCTTTCCCTTAGGCAACTGTAGGGTTAAACAAATAAGAATCAACACCTACAGCACTTTCACTAAGGGTGAACTTTTAAGCCCACTATGAAAATGCTATAAAGAAGTAATGTAAAAGCCATTTCAGAACCATGTTAATCAACATCACTAAAATCACTAACTGATTCACCCTGTACTCTGCTCAGATGGTTCATTGCTCGGTCAAATGCAGTTTTTACAGCTTTTCGAATGCTTGATGTCCGACCCTCCATCATTTTTATCTTGTCAATTGTCTTGTCGACTCCAAGTGGAACCATTTTGGATTTTGGAAGCCATTGCCTGGTGAGGAAAAAAATATTACTATTAAAAAAAAAATCTTGATATATATAAAAGCAAAGGTCCATTGTTAGTTACTACAAATGAAATTGCAAATAATGAAATGAGTTTTTTATGGGTATATCTAACTTCTTCCACAGTGTTGACAGAAAATTTTGATAATAATAATACACATTGTCATTTGATTCACCATCTTACTTAAAAATCTTTTTCACTGCAAAATGTTTTGTTTGCTACTTTATTTCAAAAGAGTTCTTTACTAAAACAGACCATTACATAATGCTTCCACATAAAGAAAATTTAGTAATGCACCACTCACCTCATGCACCTTGAGGTTCACTAAGCAACAACATGATGTCTGATATAATTAAAATTAAACATCTGAAAATTTAAACTTGTATCTTATGAAATACTAGGAAATGTCAAAGGAAGAGGTGTGAGAACTTAACGTTCTCCAACACACAGTTTTGCTTTAACATTACGACATTGTTAGTTTGTACACTGAGGAACATGTAATTATAAAAATTATACTAATAAACATATTTCTCTACGTCAACCTTGTGTGAAACATTTTGCTAATTAACATTAAAGCTGCATTCAAGAATTTTGAAGTGTGTCAACATTATTAAAAGACTAATCATATCAAAATCATATCAATATGAATTAGAAGATAAAAAAATTAGTGAGATTTTATAAGTATATTACTTTATACCTGATTATCATCTAAATAAATCTTGATTCAATTATAAATTGAGAAACGCAATGAAAGTCAAACTTCATTGTGAAATCATTTTAAATAGGCGGAATAATGACAAAATAGTAACAATACAAATAATTATGCAGTGGAACTTCTACTGAACAAGTCATCAGTGGACTTAGGATATGCTTCTGTGTCACAAGTCTTTCAGACAAGACTATTTGCATTTTCTTTCACACAGCCAAGAACTATACTCAAAGAGAATATGGAACATGTTGCCACAATTAATTCTATTCTCTCTAAACTAGGGGGCTCCGCCCCCTGCTCGCTTCGCTCGCCAACCCCTGGTGTTGGGAAATTACAAAGAGCGTGATGTATGAATGAGATATAGCATAGTGTGAAGGTGTAGATGACGCAGATAGGAAGCAAAAAATAAAGTGTTTGGCACAGTGTAAAGGTTTATTGGAAAATTTCTTTGTAAACAACATTAGTAGTAAAGATGGTGTCTTGTCCTTGAATGAGTTTTCCTTGGCATGGAGCATTTATGACCTTAACTTTAACGTCAGATGAACGTCGAAGTTGTGAGAAGGCCACATAAAGTTGTCCATGTACAAAAATGGGCTCAGATAGGTAGATGCCAACCTTGTGCATGGTTTGTCCTTGTGATTTGTTGATGGTCATGGCAAAGGCAGGTTTAATGGGGAATTGTTTCCGTTTAAGTGTAAAAGGTAATTCCAGGTCAGAACTTGGAAGGTCAATTTTAGGAATTAGAACAGTATTGTTAGCATGTGATCCTGTAAGAACTGTTGCTTGAATAACATTGTGTGTTATGGTGTAGAAGACTAAACGTGTACCATTGCATAAACCCTGTTTAGTGTTAAGGTTTCTTAATAGCATGAGTATTGTTCAGAGTCAACTTTGTCAGAGCTTAGAAAGAGGTGTGACTCTCCAGGAAGTAATGAAATGACCTGGTTATTAATGTGATCAACAGTAATATTTTTTGGACATAATATACTTCGTTGTGTTAAAAGGGGCATTTGGTCTAATGAGACCGCTGTTCCAAATATCTCCGTAAGTAAGTCGTCGCAGATGAAGGTTGAGGAATTGTAATAATATCTGGGTGAAGTCCATCTGTATTGGTGAGTGTACAATGTTCTAGTTGTAATAACCAATTGTTATATTCGGGATCTGGAAATCGCATGTTTTGTACCAAGTGTATCTTTAGAAAGCAATGCCAATTGTTCGCGTAACATTTTTTGTTCCGCGGTTTTAGAAGCTTGCCGAGATGAATTTTTTTTTTTGATGCAGGTTCGTGTTTGTGGTCCCATTACTCGAGCCATCTAGTTTTGTATCCGTGATCGTGAATTGATGACTTGTTTGATCTTTATCGTTAGGAATATGGATAAGTAATAAGTAGGATCGAACTCACTGTTAATATGCGGACTGTTCGTTTCTTCGTATTATTACCAATCAGATCTCGCGCCTGTATATGTATTGTAGTTCGGTCTCGTGTTGTTTATATGACGTCGTTGCGTATTTTAAGGTGGACTGAATAATAGCTGAGCGCATGGCATGTGGAGCAATAGGTAAGCACTGTGTAAAATCTACTCCTAATAAAAGTACCTTTCCTCCAAAGGGAATATTATTATTCATCAACGCAATGCCAATTGTCCGCGTATTTTAAGGTGGACTGAACAATAGCTGAGCGCATTGTAAGTGGAGTAATAGTTAAGCACTGTCTAAAATCTCCTCCTAATAAAAGTACCTTTCCCGCAAAGGGAATATTATTATTCATCAACGTTTGTAGAAGTTTATCAATGGTGTTGAGTAAGTGACTGGATGCCATTGTACATTCATCTGTAATTAATAGTGTGGCAAGACGGATGTCACGTGTATTGTTACTGTGCATTGTCATAGTGGACACCGATGTTTCTGTGATTGGGACCGGTATTTGGAATAAGGAGTGACATGTGTTTTTGGAGCCGAGACATTTTTTCTTCCGCGGTTTCAGAAGCGCTTTGTAGGTGCCGACGTGATTTGTGCATATTTGCGTTCTTGATTTGTTTCAGGGTGCACTGTTCCAATGCGATGTAATATTTGTCCACATACGCGAAAGCAGTATGGGTCATTGCCTTTTGGTGACCTGATATTTACTCCGGTAGATGCAAAATCAAATGAACTATTGTAGGATGTAATGCAGTTCATAAAGTTTTTACTTTCAGGTACTTCGTTAGTTAGAAGCTTCTGTAGATATGCAGGATATGAATGTAAAGGAGGCAGTGTAATTTGACTTTTTTGACAACAACGTGTAAATTCATTACTTGTATTGCCATTTGTTTCTTCAGGGAAGTTAAGTGAATGACAATGATTGCAAATGACATTCATTAATCCCAATGAATTTCCATGAAAAGTGGATTTATTATTGAACGCGGTGTCAGCTAACTGGCGCAATCGTTAGTGTGGTCGTGGGTCTGAATCGTCCTTTTTGTGTACGTTTCGCGTGCTATGTCCGTAGTCTGTCCCGTTTCGTGTCCAATGGGCTTTGTGTGGCGCTCGCGGCTTGTTTTTTTTTGTGTGCTGGGGGCTTGTTGCCTGAGTTTTTATTTCTGTTAGTGGAGGGGGTGTTTGTGTGTCGTGGGGCTGAATCGTCCTTTTTTGTGTGCGAACCGTTTCGTGTGCTATGTGTGCCTGCGTGTGACTCCTTTGTTTTTGGTGTCCTAGGGGCACGTGGCCTCATTTCTTATTTCAGTTACTGGAGGGGGGCTTTGGGTGTCGTGGGTCTCAATCCTCTTCTTTGTGTGTGTCCCGTTTCGTGTGCAATGGCTTCGTGCGTTTACGTTGCATTCCATCCGGCCGGTTTCCGTTGCTTGGAGTGGGGGGGGGTCAAGGATGGGGGGGGATAGGGGTTTGTGGGGCGCCTGCACAGTACGTCTTTTGCGGCCACGGCCAATGGCAGGATGTCCCTGCGTCCATCCGGTTTAGCATTCTCAGTTAGTAATATGGATACACATATTTTGAGTTGGCCATCCATGGTTGTTTTAAGAAGACTCCTTCTACAGATAAATTAAAAAGATTTACTTCACCACTGCTTGGAATCTACGTGGTATGTAAATGTGGAGTACAAAACAAATTTTAACATATAAGCATACACTCAGTATTCTGGGTTTTTTTGAACGTCTCTATCAAGTACTTGAAACTATACGTCAGAGGTATCATTGCCCACTGTAGCAGAGACGAAAGCGAGTTGGTGAGTTGTTGTGTTTGGGCACATGAGCAGGCACTGTGAATGCCTTGAGAGCGTGGGTGGACGCGTGCTGGAGTTGGTGGGCTGGGCTTTGTGAGTTGACTGACATGGCTTTTTTTTGCATATCCCATGGTTGTCTTCCGGCAGTGTGAATGCCTCGAGAGACAGGGTGTCCTTGTTTGGTGAGTTGTTGCAGTTTGTGAGTTAAAAGCTGCGATAGTTTTACACGTTTGGTGAGTTGTTGCAGTTTGTGAGTTAAAAGCTGCGATGGTTTTACACGCTGGTAACAGTCAGGCGGGCGGGCTTTCTCATCCCATGGTCTTAGAGTTGGTGGACGTGGCTCTGTGTTGTTGGCAGATCCCATCGTCTTAGCGTTGGTGGACGGGTCTCTGTGAGTGGCTACAGTGGGTACGGAAAGTATTCAGACCCCCTTCAATTCTTCACTCTTTGTTATATTGCAGCCATTTGCTAAAATCATTTAAATTAATTTTTTTCCTCATTAATGTACACACAGCACCCCATATTGACAGACAAAAAAAAGAATTTTTGAAATTGTTGCAGATTTATTAAAAAAGAAAAACTGAAATATCACATGGTCCTAAGTATTCAGACCCTTTGCTGTGACACTCATATATTTAACTCAGGTGCTTTCCATTTCTTCTGATCATCCTTGAGATCACCTTCATTTGAGTCCGGCTGTGTTTGATTATACTGATTGGACTTGATTAGGAAAGCCACACACCTGTCTATATAAGACCTTACAGCTCACAATGCATGTCAGAGCAAATGAGAATCATGAGGTCAAAGGAACTGCCTGAAGAGCTCAGAGACAGAATTGTGGCAAGGCACAGATCTGGCCAAGGTTACAAAAAATTTCTGCTGCACTTAAGGTTCCCAAGAGCACAGTGGCCTCCATAATCCTTAAATGGAAGATGTTTGGGACGACCAGAACCCTTCCTAGAGCTGGCCGTCCGGCCAAGCTGAGCTACTGGGGGAGAAGAGCCTTGGTGAGAGAGGTAAAGAAGAACCCAAAGATCACTTTGGCTGAGTTCCAGAGATACAGTCAGGAGATGGGAGAAAGTTGTAGAAAGTCAATCATCACTGCAGCCCTCCACCAGTCAGGGCTTTATGGCAGAGTGGCCTGTCGGAAGCCTCTCCTCAGTGCAAGACACATGACAGCCCGCATGGAGTTTGCTAAAAGACACCTGAAGGACTCTGAGATGGTGAGAAATAAGATTCTCTGGTCTGATGAGACCAAGATAGAACTTTTTGGCCTTAATTCTAAGCGGTATGTGTGGAGACAACCAGGCACTGCTCATCACTTGTCCAATACAGTCCCCACAGTGAAGCATGGCGGTGGCAGCATCATGCTGTGGGGGGTGTTTTTCAGCTGCAGGGACAGGATGACTGGTTGCAATCGAGGGAAAGATGAAGGTGGCCAAGTACAGGGATATCCTGGACAAAAACCTTCTCCAGAGTGCTAAGGACCTCAGACTGGGCCGAAGGTTTACCTTCCAACAAGACAATGACCCTAAGCACACAGCTAAAATAACGAAGGAGTGGCTTCACAACAACTCTGTGACTGTTCTTGAATGGCCCAGCCATAGCCCTGACTTAAACCCAATTGAGCAGCTCTGGAGAGACCTAAAAATGGCTGTCCACCAACGTTTACCATCCAACCTGACAGAACTGGAGAGGATCTGCAAGGAGGAATGGCAGAGGATCCCCAAATCCAGGTGTGAAAAACTTGTTCACTTAGGGATGTACTCACTTTTGTTGCCAGCGGTTTAGACATTAATGGCTGTGTGCGGAGTTATTTTGAGGGAACAGCAAATTTACACTGTTATACAAGCTGTACACTGACTACTTTACATTGTATCAAAGCGTCATATCTTCAGTGTTGTCACATGAAAAGATATAATATTTACAAAAATGTGAGGGGTGTATTCACTTTTGTGATATACTGTATCTGGTTCTACGAAGCTCCAGAAATGCTGAGGATGCTGTTGAGACTTTAACTGCACATTATTTTGAAGGTTTACTAATATAATATATAAAATCCAATGTCTGTCTGTACGTCTGTAACTTTAAAAGAGAGAACTACTTAACAGATTTAGATCGGGTTTTTTTCTATAATTTGCATTCTGGTTGATTTTGCGACTTCTCTCATTTCACTATGTATCATAGTTCGCTTGCGGTACCAATTTATTTGCACAAATCTGAGAAACATGCAGTGGGCTGTGGGCTCTCCTCACTCACTCGGCAGCTTTGGGGCGTGTTCCTTAACTCTGCTTTGCTAGCGAACGAGAGAACAATTAAATTAAACTTTGTTTGATATTTAAAATAAAGTGTTACTTAGGTCTTGATGAGTTTGAGTCTGGATATCCTCTTAACTGTATGCCACATTGAAAAGATAGATTGCAATTCAGATTGTGGATCGTGATATGATTTTTTGGTAAGATCGCCCACCCCTAATTTGACTAATCAAGTTTTTCAAAGTTATGTAGGATTCATTACCCTTTGGTGAGCTACTTGGAAAGGGGTTGCGAGCGACGTGTTGGAGACCCCTGCTCTAGAGTGTACAGATATTTTTAAGCTTAAAAACATAAAATACCCTACAAACAACTAGGTGGCAGATCTGGGGGTGGAAATATTTTCTTAGGTCATGTCTATACAGACGTCTTAACGGAGCGTTTTTTTGCCATTTGTAGCGCCAAGTGAGCAAGCATTTTTTCTGCTCATTACAGCGAACCAGATCATCCACATGGGGTTTCACGAACTTGTGTTCGGATGGCATCAAAATACAGTGCATTCAGCTTTTTCTTGACATCAATTTCTGCCAAAATCTTGATGAGTGCAAAGAAAATGTCTGTATTGCGTTTACATGTCGTTTATTTGGAGGACCAGATATGTCCCATGATTTCGTGTGTTATCAACAAAATAATAAAAATGGAGAATTTGAAGCAGTTTGTAGGTGTGTGCTAATGACGTAACTTTAGCTACTATTGGATTATTAATGTTGGTGGGTGACTGCATATGCAAGCGAGTACTGTTTGTATATTGCTTACCTCAAGGTGACAAGTAGCCTCTCTTCAGGGCTAACACGGACTCGCATATTGACTGACCGGGATGAAATATTGTGTTGTGCCAACTGCAGCAGGCAATCAAAATTTGAAACTGACATCTGACAGGATTTGAAGATTCTATGCAGAATTCGCCACATTTCTTCATAGACTGCACACATGCTGTGCAGTCAGAGGGTGAAAACAGAAGTGGCGGCAATGTTTTCTCTGCCTATGCCTTCATATCAGGAGGATTGACACAAGGTGGTCAATGTTCAGATCGAATAAAGCCACTGATCCATATTTTGCGAATTCAATGAAGGATGAACCTCAAACCCCACAGGTTAAAAACACTCTGGACTACCTGATTAAATGTCCCCCACAGCTAAGCACACAAAAATACAATATGGGCTGTAGGTTGGTGTTTACCAAAGGAAAACAAATGCGAATGTAACATCATATTGAAGTCAATTAAGCGCCACTGCAAAAATTAAAACGCCCAGGTCACTCATATCGCATTCTTTTAACCAAAATTTAAACGACTGTGTGGACAGTGCCGTAATGTGACAGAGATGACAGAAGAATAGCCAGATTCTTTTTAAACTAACAAAAAGAGCACAAGACTCAAAGAACAGTTATTTTTAACACGAGTGTACAAAAAAAAATGTCAGTTTATTTTCTGACATGAAGATGCTAGGGTTGTTGTAAACAACAGAATATTCAAGTGGTAGAAGTAAAACAAAAAAAAAGAATGTTTTCTTTTCAAAAATGAAGCCACTGAATGCAAGTCAAGTGCAATCTGAATGCACCATTTACGAGCACAGTGTTCTTCTGGTTGGATACTGTCCCATTTCCCAGGAGAGAAAAAAAATACAGTGACATCTGTTTACGCCAATGGCCACACATTATATCCGACCCCTTAATTCAATACAGCACCTTTGTGTCCTGTTAACCATCAGTATGGAGCAGTATCTCTATGTAACATTTCCAGAGTGTTGCTGAAGCAATGCTTCAAAGAGTCAATCTGCTCTGGATGCAAATAGGGTCCAGGCCAGTACTAGATAGGAGTAAAGAAGGTGGCTGCTAATTGTGTGCATGTAAATTGTTTAAACTTGTACATATTCACATGTGACATTACCTTATAAATATATTTTTGTTTCAACTGATATAATTTCTCTTCATACTTCTGACATTATTTCTCTTTATCTTGCAGCAACAACATCTTCCAAAAGCCCTGGAAAATTCCCTAACACTCTTAGGCAAACTGAGTGATACAATACCTAAAAGTCAGCTACTGAGTCTTCTCTTAATGGGCTGTGCGAAGTACCCTGGTTGTAGAGAACCCTGACTAAATGCCCAAACTACCTCAAATGGCTTTTCTCGATCTATAGAACAAGCAGTTCTACTCCAGGGTCTGCCAATATTAATGAGCCTCTCACCCTATCAAAGAAAATAAGCCCAGCAACCCTAGGCATGGACCTAATTTAAGATGAGAAGCAGCATATAGACTAACAGGTTGCTCAAAAGACTTGCCAAACAACTTGGCTCCCTGCTGCTCACCATAGTCTGGTATAGGGATGTCACAAAAAGTGATATTTCAGTACACATTCAGCACTAAAGTTCAGAAAACCTAATGGTACCAGCTATTTTACAGTGTCGGTAGTACCAAAGAAAGTTAGACGAAGGCACAATAACACATGATAAAAACTCAGTGTTGAAGCTACAGAATCGCATCTACTTAAGTCAAACACAGGTCATTCGCGTAGGAATCATATTCATATATATTAGAAGAAAAAAAGTAACACACATAGACTTGAATTATTGTCACGTTTATCCCATTATGGAATTAATTCAGAGCAAAATAATGTCACAGATCAAATGAGATGTAATCATTTAACTTGTTATGCCACACATTTGTAAAATCAAACAAAAATATAATGAGAGTAATCGCTTTTAAATAGTGTCCTACACAGATAGCTCAGACAAAAAAGGGGCTTTGCATTCATTCTTTGATTGTAATGATCGTCTGCCCATTTTCAATTTGGTGTGTACAGTTCAGGGTTGTGCTGGGGTGCAACTTACGTGCCTCCACATTTATGCATGTAGTACTGTGGGGTGTGGGAGGACTGTCAGTGCAAACAAAAGTTGTAGCAAGTAAACATCGACAAAAGACTCAAACGAAGTGGCTATTTGACTTGGCTACACCAGTGATAACATGAAAAGCTCCAGGTGATAATGCTAGAATAAAAATTTACATTTCAATGCTTCAAAGGACAAGGCACATCTTCTTTTTAATATATGTACTGTGTTATCACAGACACGTAATCACCGAAACATGTAGCTAACGAAGACAAGCAAAACAGCACACTTCACTGCAAAATATGAATTTGCAAACAATGAATTTATTATTGAATGAATTTTAATTCATTGTCATTTAAGCCATTTGTTTGGCTTTTGAAGGCATACTACTTTTTATTAGTATATCCTATAAGTCAAAGCACAAATGCCCCATAGTTGAATGGTATGTTGAAGAATGTAATGCTGTAAGGTCCAATTTCAGCTGCAAAGGGATTGGATTGGCCAAATTGTTCACTGGCTATACAAAGAAAACTAGGGGTGTTGGAATCTTAATACAGTGGAACCTCGAGATACGATCACCTCTGTATACGAGAAATTCAAAATACGAGGAAAGTATGAGCGAAAATTTCTGATCTAAATGCGAGCATTGGCTCGCGTAACGAGCCACGAGCCAGGCTGTGGGTATAGCTCTCAGCTTAGCGAGGGGGCGTGGTAGCAGTTGCGAGCCGCGATCTGCGGTGTCTGCGTTTCTCACTTAAGTGCACAGGTGGGAAACTGCCCACATCCATGATTGTTCCTGTGGCTGATGGGCTGCAGCTGCCATGTCCTCCCCGCATATATAGAGAAGCGCGAGCCGGTTAAGGGGGAGAAGAAGTAAAAGAAAAGAGAGAGAGAGAGAGAGAGAGAGAGAGAGAGAGAGAGAGAGAGAGAGAGAGAGAGAGCGCAGGCAGGAGAGCAGGCTCGCGTGTAGCTGAACAGGCGAGCCAAACAGCTGAAGCAGGACGGTGTAGAGAAGGTCAGCTGCATTAACAGTGTCTCGCCTGTTGCAGAGCCCACAGGCGAGACGCTAACAGAGAAGCAGCACCGGGGATTGTCGTCCGTTTTCTAAAGACTGCATCCTTTTGACGTTTTAACCTCGTGTTAAAGGATTGTTATTCTTGTGTATTTTAAACCTCCACTTCACAACTGTTTTAAGGATTATTTATTTAAACATTTATTGAATGCTCTACTGCACTTTGGACACCTGTTTTGATTCTTTTAATAATTAGTTATATTATTTACCAGTGTTATTTATTAAAGGTAGACTACAGTATATATAATTTATCAGTGTTATTTGTTAGGAAAATTGATTTTTATGTTAATATATTTGGGGTGCGGAACGGATTAACTGGATTTCCATTATTTTCAATGGGGAAGTTTGTTCTAGATACGAGAAATTCGCTATACAAGCTCAGTGCTGGAACGAATTAAACTCGTATCTAGAGGTTCCACTGTACACAGAACTATCCCATTTGTAACATCAGATGTAATATGAGATCCTGAAGGGCAATATGTCATGGTAATGGGCAATTTATTTAATACTAAAGTGATTTTAACAAATATTTATGCACCTAACGGGGATGATATAGATTTGGTCCAAAATGTATTCTTATCTGTTCCTAATGTGAACACTCATAAAATTATAATGGATGGAGACTTTAACTGTGTTTTAAATCTGGACCTGGCCAGGTCATCAGCCATAGTGGTGATAACATCTAATACTGTAAAAATAATTACACTGTTTGGAATGGATCATAACTTAGACCCATGGGGGTTTTTAAATCTTAACCTTAGAACATATTTTTTCTTTTCACAAGTTCATCATTGTTACTCAAGAATTGATTATTTCTTCATAGACAATTTTTGTACATTATGAAATCGTGGAAGTACAACGCAATTGTTATCTCCGACCAGGCCCGTTTGATCATGGAGCTTAACTTACTATGTCCTGCAAACTCATCTTGCAGCAAATGTCTCAACCTCGTCATTAGCTGATGACCACTGTACAGAATTCATATCCTAGCAAATTGATTATTTTCTGGAGACAAATGCACCCCCAGAGGTCTTTGCAGGTATAATCTGGAAAACTCTGAAGGCATTTTAAAAGGACAGATTATTTCATATCTTTCCGACAAAAATAAAATAAACTGGAAACCAAGAAAGCATATGAGTTAGTGAAATTACCAGAATAGATCTAGAATACACCAGGTCTCCAAATGAGACACTTTATTTGAAAAATCAGTCTTTGCAAATAGGCTTTGCAATCACAATTTAACCTCTTGACTACTAAAGAAAAGGAACAGCTCATCTTTAAATTATGACATTATTATGAACACAGAGTGAAGACCAATAAGATTTTAGCTCAACAAAACCAAACACAGGAAGTCCGCAATGCAATAGCAGCAATTACCAACGTAGACAGAGATAAAATCATAGGCCATACAAATACAACCCACACATTCAGAGAGTACTATAAGTCCTTATATTCCACTAAGTCTAAAAAAGATAGCACAATCTAATGAGTTGTTTGACTCATTACAGATACTACAGCTAGATATCTACCCTTAGTGCTGTGAAACTGGATAAACCTTCGACACTCCCAGAATAACTAAATGCTATAAATTAACTTCAAAGTGGGAAAACTGCTGGCCCTGATGGCTACCCAGTGGCATTTTACTAAAAATATTCAAATAAGTTAGCTTCCCTATTATTAGCAATGTTTACAGAAGTTAAGGCAACAAATTTCTACCTCAAACTCTTCACCAAACATTAATTTCTGTCTTTCCTAAGAAAAAATAAAGACTTACTACAATGTGCATCATATACACCAATGTCACTCCTGAATAATGACGTTAAGATACTCTCTAAAGATCTAACTAGAAGGATTGAGAAAGTGATTCATTCTGCAATATCACAAGACCAAACCAGATTCATTAAAGGCAGACAGCGGCTAATCTTCGACGTTTGTTTAATATATTCACCCTTTAAATCTAACACCCCTGAGATCTTATTAGCTTTGGATGCAGAAAAAGCATTTGAAATGGTTGAATGGGACTACCTGTTTACCACATTGCACAAATTTGGGTTCAGCCCAAACATATGTGCATGGATCAAACTACTTTATACTAGTCCAGAAGCCTCATATTAACAACACTATTTCAGACTACTAAAAAAAAAGAAAAAAGAATGCAGTACTTGACAAGGATGTCCCCTATCATTATTGCTTTTTGCAACTGCTATCGAGCCATTGGTTATTTACTTTTGAAATGAATCAGAGATAAAGAGGATTTTTAGAGAAGGACTTGATCAAAAAATACCATTATATGCAGAAGATATGGTACTGTATACTATATATCTGACCCACAAAATTTCATGCCAGCAGTCCTAAAAACACTAGCAGATTTTCAAAAGATATTTGGACTCAAAATTGATTTGAATAAAAGTGTGTTTTTTCCAATGAACTCTCTAACACACAATACTAGACTGAACACCTTCCTATTTATCTTAACAGATCAGTTAAAAAATCTGGGAGTAAATATCACAATATACACCGCTTTGAATAATATTTTGCTGTCTGCATGAAAAAACATAAACAGATGTGAATAGATGGTCCACCCTCCATCTCACATTACCAGGTAGAATAAACACTGTTAAGATGAACATTCTCCAGAAGCTTCTTTTTCTATTTCAAACCATCCCCATATACATTTACAAATCGTTTTTGTAAGAACTAAGGTTCAATCATAACCTCATTTATTTGGAATTCTAAACAATCATGCATTCAAAGGGTGACTCTACAATAACCTAAAGCAGAAGGGGGCATGGAACTACATAGCTCTCAATTTTATTACTGGGTGGCAAATATACAGGCCATAAAGACCTGGACATCGACACAAATCAATGAATACACACAAGCCTGGTCTGCTATAGAATAAAAATCTTGAAGTAATTCTTTATATTCCCTGCTTTGTGCCCCAGTAAAATACAAATTATTGTCAATACACTTAATCCAATTTCCCTTCATTCACTCCCTTCAGAATATGGAACCAATGTATGAAGTACTTTAAGACAGAGAAGCTCTTATCTGTTGCACCTCTACATGACAATCACACCTTCCCATCCTTTCAAACACACAGTATTTAATGCTTGGAAAATTTGGAGACTTGTACATCAATAATGTTTGTGCTTCCTATGAGCAATTAAGCTTCAAATTTAACTTCTCATCAACACAATTTTTCCACTACTGTCAAGTTATAAACTTTGCTAAACTGAACCTGCCCAATTTTCCTCAACTTTCAGCTATTTCTACTCCAGAAGAATTATTGATCAGTCTTGAAGATGCAGATAGCATCTCCACAATTTATAAAAACATTTTAAAGCTCATTCCTTTCAAAAACCCCAGGGCAGAATGGGGAAGGGATTTTTCACTTAACATTTCAGAAAAGGAGTGGAAGGCAGCCATGCACAGAACACATTCTAGCGCCACATGCACAAACCACTCAACTTTTCAACTTAAAATTTTCTATCAAGTACATTTATCTCGATTAAAACTATCCAAAATGTTTCCACGGCAAGGTTCAGCTTGTGAATGATGCAATATAGCTCCAGCCTCACTGGGCCAGATGTTCTGGGCGTGCACCAAATTAACACTGTTTTGGACTAAAATATTTGAATGCCTATCAGATAGCCTTGGTGTCACAATCACTCCAAACCCATTAACAGTTGTGTTTGGTGTACTCCAGGATAGGCTTAAAGTGGAGAAATACAAACAAATAGTAATTGCCTTTACCTCACTACTAGCACATAGACTTATCTTGCTCAGTTGGAAGATTCCCAACCCACAATCTTTAAGTCAGTGGGTAACTAATGCCCTATACTATCTGAAATTGGAAAAAATCTAATTCTCACTCAGAGGATCTGTTCAAAACGTTTTTAAATTATGGTAGGATCTAATCAGTAACATTTTAGAATTATCTTCTATATTGGGGAAAAGGTCACTCTTCCTTCCTTGTTGCTTCGAAGATTTGCTTTGTTTGCTGGCACTCCTCTCTTTCTTTCTTTTGGGTGGGGGATGAATTTTGTTTTTGTTAAGTTTGGTTTGATTGTATGAATTGATATTTGCTTTTAACTAAAATTAAAGAAAAGAATGCAATGTTGTCTTCACAGTTATAAATTTGTTGAGTATAGGTAACAAAAGCCCAAGTGGTTTTCAAATTTTGGATTTGTACAAAGGCAAAAGAAAAAGTCTGAACACTCACGTAAGAAACCTTGAAAACAGTAAAACAAAAGCTGTTTAACAGGAGCTCTGAAATAAAAGAGTAATGAAAAACTGACAAGTTATATTTCACAAGCTTTAAAACTGGAACTAACATTTAAAAAAAAAAAAAAAAAAGACATGCGTTTTTGACATTTGAATTTGACTAATTAGTTAGATATTACTCTGTAGTAGTATTTTCAGCCAGCTAATTATTCAAATATAAATGTTACAATAGCCAAAATTACAAACCTAACCAACTGGTTCACTGATAAACCAGACTTTAAAAAAGTTTCCAAAGCAGTTTTAAAGAGTTGGTTGAAATGGAAGTATCTGGAATTCTCTTGAAATTCACTAATTCAACAGTACATATTTAATAATGTTTGCAATAGTTTTCAGTTACTGGACACAAAATGTGCACATGCTAAGATTAATCAGGTAATTTTTTATAAACCCTATGCTAAAATTTCACCATTTGTTGTTACACTGGAGGGATCCCCAGCACTGCCACACATTAAAATTCAAGCTTTCAAATTTATTTTGATGTTTATAAATGCCAATACTCGTTTACTTATTTGATAGCTGGGTAATTGCCTAATGGATATTATTTAAAGCTGTTGTTACTCTTAGTGTTTATATATTTTAAACTGTACTATGGAAAAAGGCAGAACATTGTAAATAAATTGTCAGTAAATGGAGGTACTTTAATAAAAAGCTATTGAATAGGATTTCTGTTTTAGCTGTGGTATCAAAAAGCAATTGATTATTGTAAATTTTCACAGGTATTGGTGTGTAATATAACAATTCTGGTATCGTTGGTATCCCTAGTCTGATACAATTTTCACAATCTGTTGCCATTATACTGATTGGTTCGATCAATCTCACAATCTCCTCTCACTGATGAGCACGACCTCAAAACACACACACACAAAAAAAATTTTCTCAAACTTTAGTAGATATTCTCACTGATGTATACAAATGCTACATAACATAGGCAAAATATGTATCATAAAGACAAAGAACGTGAGATGGGCTGAAATATTTTTCAAACATTAAAAGGAATGTCTTAAACACAGAACTAGCTCAATTAGCCTTCATACACAGTGATAATACAACTATTTTCATCTAAAATTATAATATCAAATTTCTTACCAGCTTCGTTTGTTGTCAAAAAAGAGTACAAGGAAAAGCTTTTCTCCAGACTTGTATTGCATTTGCTCTCCAATTCTCAAAACATCTAAAGGGGGTATTGGAATTGACACTCCATTATGATGACATCCAGCTCGAGGCATTTTCGGATCTATTATCTATAACATAACAGGAATTGCAAACATTTTTTAGGCCACCACACACGAAACAATACATTAAATGGGACACAGAATATTAAGATAAAAAATTCTCAACTTACTAGGGCTGGATAAGAGGGGTATCCACTACACTTGGCCCAAACTAGTTTAAGTGGTTCCAGGACAACAGTTGCAGCATTTGCAGGCATCCATATATTATTGTGGCCAACATCTGTGTCAAAGAATAATATTAAGTGATCCCGTTAATGCAAAGCAGCAGCAGTGCTACCGTGCCCCCCACACGTTTAATTCATGCTTTAATGCATTTCATCATGGAAATTATATCAAGGATACATCTTAGTATTCTAAAATGTTCAGACAGCTATAATATCATGAATGTAATGTATTCTGTGTAGTGATCACTGCCTGTGTGCTCCTGTCGGCGTAACAGAAAGCCCATTTAAGAAGCGAGTAGCGATTAATGACTGGATTGGGAAACACAGAATACAAAACATTTAACATGCTACTTTAGTTACGTTGGGGTTTAAGACACTCTAGTAAATTAAACATTGATTTTAAGATGAAGTGTACAACATTCTACTTTAATGACAAACTATGAGATTAAAGTCGACATTTTTCGACTTTAGTCTCAACCATAGACCCTTTTTTCTTTACTGTGTCCCTATTTTTTTTCTTCTCTTATGCCTTAATATGCCCACTTAGACGGTGGGCTACAATTTGCCTTTTCACATCAACACATCACATAATTTCAGACACTGTGTGACTTTCTGAACTTGAACTTTTGAGTACCTCCACCACACTGTATCAATTTACTTTTGTTGCTTATACCACTGCTTAAGCCACCAAACAGTACATTTACACATGCTTTTGTCATTGTCTTTTAACAAAACACTGGATGAAAGGGGCTATTTATATTGAGTTACATATTCAAATAGGCAAAATTCTGGGAGGAGTCGGGGTGGGGCTGTAGGTGCTTGCCTGTGTGTTAAAATTGACACTGATTGGGATTTATCAAGGGAAAGTGCGCAGAACTTTGCTTACAGTTTTATGCATCTGAATTTTTTTGTGCTATGAGACTTTTTGAGACCCTCCCCAATGGGACAACACACGACGACAAGCAGAAGTGCGAATGACGCATCTGTTGAGGGTAGCTTGTCCATCATCGAGGCAACCGCAGATTTACAGCACCACAATAACAGCTACAAGCTGACCACTGCCACGCGCAAAACGCTAGTCGCCCCATGGGTAATACAGGGAACATTATAAATTGGCCACTGAAATGGCCCCAACCCTGCCTGTTTGCTGTTTCTGTGTATAATAGAATGGTAGATCCTGCTACAATAAATAACCTTGCTATTCCTGTTTCAAGTTGAATAAAATATTGAGACTCAGCCTCTTCTTTGGGGTGTGCAAGACACCGACTCACGTGTCACAGTGTATATGCACATTTCTATTTTTGTCCATACGCCATGTTTTAGTGGGAATTCTACGCAAGCTGTTATACATGAGGTTCTTGTCATTTTTTCCGAATGACTGGTTCAAACACTAAAACAAATCAACACAAAAATGATTCCTTATGCAGGCCATTTAATGGAAGTAATCAATATAGACCACATCCTTAAAATTGTAGTGTTTGAGAGTCACCACTCTTCCATTATTTTTTTAAATATATGGACAATGGATAACTGTAATTACTTGGAGTTTTGTATCCTGTTCTAAAATACTTCTAAAATGTCTCCCAGTCCAAATTCATTTCACAACATTTTCACTGGATCACTGGATGCAATGATGCTTAATTTCAGGAGTCAAATTTTGAGCACTCAACATGCACAGACCTTCCTCATGTTGAATTTATTCAACTGATTTATAACTAATAAATCACTTACTGCACCCCAGGTCCCATGTACAGACACTCTTTCATTTTTCTTTGCAATATGTGCCACCATGGCAACATTTTCTTCTGTTGTTGATACTGAAGGACAGGTCATCATAAAGACATGTTCTGCCAAAACTGAATTCTGCAACTAGTCTCTTGATGAAGGCACTTGAAGGGAACTGTTCTTGGTACACACTGACTAAATGAAAATGAATCTCCAAATGTATATTATTCTTTTGCATTAATAACTGACTTTGTAGTTTTTGGAATCTGGGTTGACTAGGCCCTCAAATAAAAAATAAAAAACATGCATAATAAACCATCAGACCCCCGTGACCCTGTGTTCGGATTCAGCGGGTTGGAAAATGGATGGATGGATAATAAACCATAAATGCTAGAAACCTGTAATTCATGTTTTATCACACAAACTAATTTTTGTTCACTTATAAAATTAGCATAGTTTATCTCACTTTAAGGTTCAGGCTCAAAAACTTTGGGTTCACCCTTCTTTAAGTCTGCATGTCTTTCATTATAGCAAACATTGCAAAATAATATTTGTAGGTTATAATGTGTCAATAATAGGGAATTGCTGACTAGTGTTATATGAGTATCGACTGTTTTCCAACCATACCAATCATAACCTCATAATAAAATGAGCTATAAGAACATGAATGTATAAGTATTTCTGTATCATCTCCATATTCAAGCCAACGAGTTTGACTGGAAAGAAGCTGGGCACCCAGGTGTGAACATACTAATGCAAAAAAAAAAAAAAAAAGTGAGTTTTGTGAAGTGTATCAGATTGACATCCTACACCACATTTAGAACTGCATTTTCCTATGCACAGAATTCTATGTGGAATAACTTTTGTTTTAGGGGGAAAAGGGATCTTTGTTGATTTTTACTTTGTTCAAGGTTACTATTGGGAAAAAAAGACCAAATGCACAGCTTTCTTTCTTTTCCCCTGTTCAGGTAAATGCATTAAATTTATCTTGTACTTAAACATATTTCGAATGTATGATGCTGAGTATGTCTTACTGTAGATTCACTGTTCATTTACTTGTGAATTAATGTATTTTGTATTGCCCTCCGCTAATCCAAATTGAATTGTTAACTTGTATTATAAAATAAGCCTTGTGACAAAATAATATGCAAAAAAATAAAAATGAAATATAAAACATTCAAATGGCATATTCTTCTCAATCATTCCAACTGAAAAACTGAGTCAGGATCTTGTCTTTGTAAAAATGAGTATAAATATCATGTTATAAAATTGCATTGTTCAAACTGTTACCATATATGTAGCATTGTAAAAAGTAAAAGCATATAAGTAAACACCTAAGTTAATGAAATATTCAAGATTGTTCAACAAATAATGATAAATTAGGCATGGCTCTTACAACAGCCTAGTCACTGATCCACAGATACTTCTTCTTGAGTGCAGCATATTATCAGTGACGTAGTAAGCATAGCCACCAGGTGAAGCAGTTGGTTTAAGAATGTGGTCAGTAAAAAAAACTCCACAGATAAGGTTCTTCCTGTATTCCACCTTGAGAATAGAAAAATACTGTAATATGGTATCTTTATTATAAAATGAAGTTTCTGTGATGGGATTTTGATGAAAATAAATAATGACTTATTCCTAAGTTGGATCAACATCACATTTACAAAATGACTTGTTAGAAAAATTAGGTGCATGAAATCTAAAAAAAAAAAAGAACTTTTCTGTCAGAATTGTGAAGAATGGTAAGAGACTACGACAATTTATTATGCTGAATGGGGGCTTGTTAATTCTTTCTTGTAAGACTACTGGGAGGGTGGAGCTTTGTGAGTAGATGCACATTTGAAGGTTTGTCCTTTTTTATTTTCTGAAGTTGTCTTTTGGAATGTTAAATTCTAAAGACTTATGGGGTACTTGAACAGAGAATTAACTTGCTGTGAAGCAATCTCCATACTTAAAGGGGCACACACACAAATCTAACATGGAATCAAAAATCTCAATAACTATCACATAACATTCTTGGAAAACTACATTAACATAAAAAGAATGTTGTTCTGAAATGTTCATCTTCAATATCCTCGAAACAAAATCTATAATGCATTATTCAGTGTAATCTGTTCCAACATTCTATAGACGGAAGAGCATTAAAATATAGATCTGGATACTATATTATGCATTTGATATACATTGGCAGCTCCAACATTAATAGAAATTCTCATGCCCAGGGAGTACTGCATCACATTAAGAAACTTTCTTACTTTCACCTCCGTAACATATCCCGTGTTCGCTCCTTCCTCTCCTTCTCTAATGCTGAGAAACTTGTCCATGCTTTTATCACATCCCGCATCGATTATTGTAATTCCCTACTGGCAGGTGCCCCTTCTAATCTTATATCACAGCTCCGGCTTATTCAAAACTCAGCTGCAAGAGTCCTTACTCGAGCCAGCAGCAGCGAGCACATCACACCCATCCTGCTCCGCCTTCATTGGCTCCCTGTGTCCTACAGAATCGAATATAAAATCCTACTAATAACCTACAAAGCTTTAAATAACCTCGCGCCAAACTACATCAGTGACCTTCTCCATCACTATGTGCCTGCCCGCCCACTAAGGTCCTCTGATTCTGGTAATCTTGTTGTGCCCGTCACTAATCTACACTCCATGGGTGACAGGGCCTTCAGCTGTATAGCGCCCAGATTCTGGAATGACCTACCAAAATTAATCAGGTCAGCTGACTCCATGAATTCTTTTAAAAAACAACTCAAAACTCATCTGTTCAGGAAGGCTTTTAGCTCTACTTGACTTTATTACCTTTCTCTCAGTTTACTTCTCTGTCAAGATGCTCATGTAACCTGTATGTGTGTGCGAGACCATCAATTATGTTGTCTGTTTTTTTTTTCAGAATTTACTGTCTTAATCTTCTTTGTTTATTTATCTGGTTTGTACAATGCTATATACTGTATATTCTGCCGTTCTTTATTTATTCTGTAAGTGCCTTGAGCATGGGAAAGGCGCTATATAAATAAAATGTATTATTATTATTATTATTACTGCACCAAAATGAATAAAGAAAAAACAAAAAGTATACACAATACATCTAGTAAAAAAAAAAAAAAAAAAACTAAATAGCAGAGCTGATGACAACTATAAAGACACTTCCATAGGTTTTTAGAGGAATGCTGCAAGAATAAGACTAGCATCCACTTTCAGTGTGTACTTCTTAACCTCCATCCATACACCATTGCAACCATGTAGAGCTTGTTGAAGAAGTATAAAAATATTGGTGCACAAAAGCAGCTGGGAGTAGTGGAGGCACAGTTGGTGCAGTTGATCCCTAATTTAGCAGCCTCTACTTACTGTGTCATTGACAGTGACATGGTCAGAGAATTCACCCTGACATGTAAATGACCACCAGGTAGAACAATAACAGCATAACAAAGTACATTGTTTGATCCATTACTGTACATTACTGTGTTGTTAATTTGTGATAACCTCTCACTAGCTATTGCAGGTCCTTCTGCTGGTCCCCAATAGGACTAGGCCTCAATAACATCCCTTCCTGCAAAGACACCTCCCTCTGTTTCAACCAACTCCACACTGACTGCTGTGTTATAACCAAGACACAATCCATGACGTTCCCATGGCAACATCACCCTATGGACACAACTCACATGGCACTTTTCCACCCACCTAGCAACCAGGACAAGCACCCACATTGTTCTACTCCACACAGTATTGGTTACGTTTCACTCAGCACAAATACTCCTACATGTCATAACAGTCCAGCTTGGGTGGCATCTTCTGTGGAGGAGGAGGAGGATGGCCAGAAGTCAAGGAAGCGAAAGCCTGGACTGAGGAGGCTACAACAGGCAATCCATGAGAGAACTTTCCCTCACTGTGAGCACCATATGACTCAAATATATGAAGGGGCGCACAGCCATAAGCTGACACTTTTAAGGTTGCAATAAGCCATGGAATTGCATGATGAAAAAAACGAATGCACGCTGAAAGAACAGAAGGTCTCAGAAGGCAAAGGCTAAATACTACTACGCAGATTGAAGGGGCTGCATGTACCAGCAGCAGCAACAGCTGACAGATGTTATGTTAGCATTGTGAGGTGCAGATTGCAGCAATGATGATATAAGCCATAACAATGATGTACTTATGTGTAATATCATAATATAAACTGGGACTGATTATTTTTTTTTATATAGTGATCTGCAGGGACACTTAAGCATCGGGGAAGACACTTTTAAATCATAGAAGGGATTGTGATTTTGCCCTTTCTGGTGGGAGCTGAGGGGTTAAGTGTGGGCAGTGGATGCCAGATGTGTAACAGGTTTCCTGGTTGGTATTAAAGTAAACGATGATGACAGCTTGTCAGTGTTCCCATGCTGGTTGTCTTCAGCAGGTTTAATAAAGAATGTATTAAAGTCATATGAAAGACAATTGGTCTTCGAGTGATGGCAATTGTTGGGACTTCCAAGCTGATGGTTAAGCTGTGAAGCAGAGCACATGCAACAGTGAAGTTGCTGGCTTTTGCTGGGAATGTTTTTAGACCAGTCCATAGGCATGCAAAGTGTTTTTCAGGACCCTGAATGCCCTTTCAATATAACAGCATGTCTATTGGTGGCTTTTGTTGTACCGCAGTTCTGCCACCATGGCTGAGGGGGGTGGGGAGACGTCAGGAAGTATTTGTGTAAAGGATACACTTGGCTACCCAGAAGCATTCTTTTAAAGTCTCCAGCTACACAACTCTGGTACAGTCTGCTGTTGTTGAAGATCCAAGCATCATCTAAATGAGAAAGGGACTCCTAAGCAGTACAACATTGACTTTTAATGTGCATCATATTCCATTTTTATGACACTAAGATTAGGCATAATCAGTTCATGTAATGTGTTATATTTGGGCATGCATAATGACAAGCACTGTGCACATTTAATGATGTACACATTTTTCACACAGTGCCAAATTATGCACTTGCAAATTTGTGTGTTTTCATGTTCTTAACAGTCTGTATAAAGCCTGCTGAGACTCACTTTCTACCACGAATCAGCGTACTAAGTCGGTTAAACATGTGGCTGAGCTGGATTAAGTTAATACATAATTTTATTCCCGTTATTCAGCTCCAAAAGGTGCACTGCTACTACAATTAGGTTTAGTCCACAGCTATTCTTAACCAGCAGCTAATACACAGCTAAAAGCACACTACAACTGATTTAAACCCATCAGTTAGTCTTGTTACCGGATATATTGACTAAGACGGGTTTATCTCTGAAAGCACACTGTAGTTGACCCTCTGTGGCCTATAGGAGAAAAGTTTTATTATTCCGAAAGAAATAAAGAGATAAATGAAGAATATATGAAGTGTATTAATGTAAATGTGGAAGCACTGGTCTGGCAGCTAATGGTTGTCCAGATGTAGAGGTCAGCTGACTACAAAGTAAAATGTAATTTAGCCTGTGAAGGAGCTCATGATACCCCATGTGCAATAGTTTTATAAGAGTTAAACAGTTTCTGTCCGAGACTAAAAAAATGAAAGTAGTTTTTTTGGGATGCTGAGGGGACTTTAGCCATAGTATGACAAAGAGCTCAAGAGTAGCTATCATTACATCTCTATCATCTCGGAATCTGTCCCCTAAGTGGTTAAATGACAACTGGTTATATTTAAGGCAGTACTGCTGACATGTTGCTCAGTTTTTATTAACATTTACACTTTCACAAACTGCAGGGAAGCCATGCCCTTTTTTGTAGATGTCTGAATTGCACACTTAGTTAACAAATATTAGATAAATTGCTTCAAGCTTCTTTCAAGTGCCCATGGCATTACTAAAGGACTACAGTAATCCCTCCTCCATCGCGGGGGTTGCGTTCCAGAGCCACCCGCGAAATAAGAAAATCCGCGAAGTAGAAACCATATGTTTATATGGTTATTTTTATATTGTCATGCTTGGGTCACAGATTTGTGCAGAAACACAGGAGGTTGTAGAGAGACAGGAACGTTATTCAAACACTGCAAACAAACATTTGTCTCTTTTTCAAAAGTTTAAACTGTGCTCCATGACAAGACAGAGATGACAGTTCTGTCTCACAATTAAAAGAATGCAAACATATCTTCCTCTTCAAAGGAGTGCGCTTCAGGAGCACAGGCTGTCAGAAACAGAGAGGAAAGCAAACAAATCAATAGGGCTGTTTGGCTTTTAAGTATACGAAGCACCGCCGGTACAAAGCTGTTGAAGGCGGCAGCTCACACCCCCTCCGTCAGGAGCAGGGTGAGAGAGAGAGAGAGAGAGAGAGACAGAGAAAAACAAAACAGTGAAAAATCAATACTTGCCCTTTGAGCTTTTAAGTATGTGAAGCACCGTGCAGCATGTCGCTTCACGAAGCAGCTGCACACAGAAGGTAGCAACGTGAAGATAATCTTTCAGCATTTTTAGACGAGCGTCCGTATCATCTAGGTGTGCGAACAGCCCCCCCTCCGCTCACACCCCCTACGTCAGGATCAGACAAAGTCAGCGCAAGAGAGACAGAGAAAAGTAAGTTGGGTAGCTTCTCAGCCATCTGCCAATAGCGTCCCTTATATGAAATCAACTGGGCAAACCAACTGAGGAAGCATGTACCAGAAATTAAAAGACCCATTGTCCTCAGAAATCCGCGAACCAGCAAAAAATCCGCGATATATATTTAAATATGCTTACATATAAAATCCGCGATAGAGTGAAGCCGCGAAAGGCGAAGCGCGATATAGCGAGGGATCACTGTACTTTGAAAACGTTGACATCCCTGAGCCTGTCTATGTTCCCAAATTTGAGTGTAATTCAGAAGGAATAAACAAACCAAATACAAAGGAGATTAAAACACTTGCTTTGGATTCTGTAGGTGGGAAAAGGACATAATACAGTTGAGAAACCAATATCACTGCAAGACTCAATAGACACTCTTGTGAGTAATACTGGGGTAAACAGAGAATTCAGTATCAACTAGAGTAGTCTGTACAGGCCATTACGGAATATGAGGGCTGGTAATTTGAAAGAAGAACATACTATATGGCATTATGGCCATAAATTACTTTTTTGTATGTTTAGCTGATCTTAGTGTTTCAGAGGAGTATGTTTCTGCTTAGATAAGGAGCTTGTGGTTCATTGTTTTGGGATTGGACCACCTTTATCTTTTTTTACCCATTTAATGTACTGGGCTTGTGTCTTCTGATTCTTCATTTACTTATATTTCTAACTCACATAAGAAACAGGAATACCAGTTTTTTTTTTTTTTGTGGGCCAAGCAAAAGTGACTTGGAAGGAAATTTAGTTTGATGTTTACTGCTTTGGTGAAATTTATATAATTTTAAAATAATGTTTTGCCTATAAACATGTATCTTTTATGTTGATGATTTCACCATGAAGTGTTTTTGCTCACTGGTTGTATTTCTGGCAATTTTTGATTTACTTGAAATGCTGTCTTTATGAAATAAATATTTATTTATTTAATGATCATTACTGTGTTAAGTTCAAATTAAACATTTTTTAAAAATTAACACACTCTTGAAATTAACAATTTGATATCACAATTGTGGGTAGATCAGAATGTATTAAAAAAAAATAGGTGGTATCAGAGTAATAAAATGGAGGGTGCTTCAGACCAAAACATTATTCGAGCAGGGGCATGGGCCAATGTTCTTCATATGTTTTTCCATTGTGCTTTGAAGTGAAGCTTACCTTGTGGATTTTCCATATTTTGCTGGACATGCAGGAGTCAATCAATATAAACCGTGATACACCCTACCCATCCCCCAAAAAACTATGAAAGCCAAATGCATTTAGTATGAACAAGCATCTAATTGAATTATGTGCCCAGCCCTTTTCAAGGATACAGCAGTTTGTAATTAAACTAATTTTTTAGATGTGGCACAACCTGAGATGTGTAACAAATGGTTTTATTCAATTTCACAGTCCCAAAATGTGTTTCAAAGACTTACAGATTCAGTTTGAATCATCCACCTGGCACTTGCAGATGGGGTATGCCCTGAAAAATCAGGACATTGGGATAGGCTGATCTGACTGTAAAAACAAAGGGTGAGCGGAATTTTCATAAAGATTCTGAGCGGTAAACCCAAAATGCAAATAATTTTATGTAATATAGTAATGGACCTCTCAAAAGATGTCATATGCATTTAAAAGAGAATATACAAGCAAAATTACACCTTTTACTGGCTAACTAAAAAGATTACAATATGCAAGCTTTCGAGGAAACTCGGGCCCCTTCTTGTTTTCTTGCCTCGAAAGCTTGCATATTGTAATCTTTTTAGTTAGCCATTAAAAGGTGTCATTTTGCTTGGCTTTTCTCTACATGCATAATGGCTAACACGGTACAACACTCTAGTACTAAAGAGAATATACTAAAGACTAAACAGATGATGAACAAGCTGTTCATTTGATATAAATTCAATATTCAAACTTACCTGCTGCAATGCGTGCTGCTTTGGCAAAGTTGCCAGTTTCAATGCAAGCGATCAATTCATTTTTATCGTCAACAGGATTTTTTTTAACTAATGCTGGTTTTCCTTTCCCAACTTTTGGAATGGCCAAGCTTTAGAGCAATGAGGAAAAAAAAATTGTATTAAGTGAAACAAGATATATTGTCATCCACAAACAAACTGTTAATAATATAATATAACACTGGGCTCAGTCAACTCATTTTGGTAGTTGTACTCCTTACTTCTACTCTGTCACAACTGACTTGGACATCTGTATGCATAAACTAATATCAAAACTAGAAAACAGAAAATAAAAGCAAAACATAATTGAAAGCTGAAAGAAAAAATGAAAAACTCGCCTAGCACACAGTATACATAGTGAAATCACCACTTATGGGAGTCTTAAGAAGGAAAGAAACACTTAAAATATAATTTAAGACCAATAAAAAAAAATCAGCCATGTTGTGAAGCCACCACCTTTAGAAATGGTGTAAATGCATTATAACAGAATGTTCACTGCAAGATTTTCCTCAAATCTGGTTGGGCATGCGGTGTCTAAATTTTACACAATCAAATGTTGATACAATTTTGGTGAAAATGTACAGGGATAAACCAGTGATAAATTTCAATCAATGTCTATGGATAACTGAAATGAGAATAAATCTTTACTAAAACAACAAAATATATACACATGAAAAGGAATGCAGAAAATGTTTTTAAATAAGCTACACCGTCTTAAAGCAAAAGGTACAAAGTCTTATTGTTTGCGTTGCATGTTCAGTTAGTTTAATCTATTTTTTAACATATGACTACAGAACCACAATGAATTCAAAAGTGCATAGCCAGTCACTACTTAATCATGCTTCAACATGATGACCTAATAAAAAGTTCACTGATACACTTTAAATGACTAGCATTGATCAAGACAAACTCCTAATTTGAATTCAGTTGTAGACATATTAATGATGTTTAAGAGCACATGGGAAGTCACAAATCAAGCCAAAACCTTGAAAACAGATTTAGTAAATGGCTGGCAAACTGGATGCTGTAACAGTATACCATTTTTAAATATGATCTTTGTGCCTTATTAATTTACTCGTTCATAGGAAAAAATGTTGCAAATATAAACAGAAAAACATGCAAGAACATTCAATTAGGTAAAGTGTCAATACATATTTTTGCTTGATGCTCAAACCCAAACTATACATTTGTAAGCAATTAAACTATAAAAGAGGTGGTTGTTCAAATGCGCATAATTAAAGCAAAAATGCTGACATGTCCTTAAACCAGTTTTGATATTCAGCGTAAATGTGTTGTGGTGACAAATGTCAAATTTACTGTTCTATCCTTAGTGTATGTATTATAAGTATTACATATTGAAATGTAATTTTCCTATCATTATGGCTCTTTTGGATGTATCACAAAACTAATTCAACTCCTCTCTAGCATGAGAATATTTTAGGAGGAGGTTTCCTTTAAAATTGATTAAAAATATGAATGAGTTACAAACTATCTAACTGTCAAATAACTACAACTGATCATATTAGCAAATAAATATGCAGACAGCAGTCAGAAGAAACTATTATTATAAGAAACTATCAAATCTACTTACAGTGCAAACAAAAACACTGGACACTGCAACTGTAAAACCCTTGGAAAACTGATTAGCAACACTACTATACAGGTTGTGGCAGACGATCAGAGATCTTGCCACACTGGGATGTCTGGAATAGGGTCGGACCACGGGAGGGGCACTGTTTTTCCCTGGGTGTAGGAGGGCAGCCCCCTTGGATTCCATCAGGGCCACGGAGAAGGAGCTGGGGAGCTCAACCCTGTCAGGACCCGTGGCCACCGCCAGGGGGCACCTGGACGGTCCTAGAGCCCTGGAGGACAGCACTTCCACCACACCAGGAATTGTTGCCGAACCAGGAACTGTGTATGCCCGGAGTGCTTCCGGGTGCAAGGGCAGCACTTCTGCCACACTAGGAAGTGCTGCTGGAAGACCATCACCGAGCACCTGTAACACATCCAGGGCGTGATAAAAGGAGCCGCCTCACTCTCTTCGAGGAGCCAGAGTCGGTAGGACGAATACGGAGCTTGCAGGACAGGACTGGAGGTGGCTAAAGAGAAGAAAGGACTGAGAGTAGTGTGGTGGTTGTGCACTGTAGTTGTGTTGCAAAATAAACGTGGGTGTTGTGGACATCAGATGTCGTGTCAGTCTGTGGCCGGGCTCTCTTTTACAAGGTAAATTTTCTAAAAAGGGAATTATTGCTGTCATTTTAATGACCAATATTCTTTAGATAATTTAACAGCTTCTCATAATTCAAATTAAATAGCAAACTTAAGGCAAACAGCTTAAAGTGTCTAGATAAAGTTAACAAACATAACCAGCAGAGAAGTTTTACAATAGTTCTAGACAATGCTGAATGTAAAGCCTTTATAAATACTACATAATATACAGTATGTAAATGCATACTTTAAAATAATTTTAAAGCCTGCCATATCTTTCTGCTACACACTGGGAGAGAGTTGTGTCTGTATGACAGTCCCCTCCCCCCAATGATAAAAGTGGAAACTAGGTCAAGAATATATTTATTTATATAGTCGTTTATTTTATATAATTAAAAATACTATAAAAGTACACCCCATGAAAAGGCATGTGTACTTCAAAACATCTGCATGCATGGAGACCTGATATTCATTTCACAAGACTGACAGATGAAGGTGATTGCATTTTAAATTCATCAGGAAGACATTTTGTAAAATAATATATTTATCAAAAAATGTCAGAAATTGAATTTACTGCAATAAAAAATAATGAGCGTAAATAGCTGGTGTTACCCCTTTTGGCATAAATAATTTTTTGTAGGTGTTTCTTGTAATGGTCTATCAGTCTAAATTGACTCTTTAATTTAGGGTTAGCTTTGACCGTCCCATAACACTATACATCTTCTTTCTGAGCATTCTTTTGTGGATTTCCTTGAGTGTTTAGGGTCATTGTTCTTGTTTCAAGGCTCACTTATGGGTCATCTTCATTTTTCTGAATGGCCTCACGTTCTCCTTCAGTGTTTTCTGGTTTAATGAGGAATTTGTTTGATCTTACTTTGCACTTAGTATAAATATTAGTTTACACCGAACATTTTTGGCATTGTGAACAAACAGCTCTCTTTAACTTTATCTTAACCATCCAAAGAGTTTCTGGGAAACTTAAAGTTGTACATCTACAGTATATACTGTTTGAGAACCAATGTTTCTTCCTTCATGTTCTAATATGTAGGGACAGTTGCTTTTTCTCCCCGATGGAATACAGACTTTGATGAAACCCTGAGGTTCTCTGAGATTTTTATGCAGCATCTTTAATCAGCTCTTCAGCTACATTTACTGAACAGCATGGCCTGGATAGATGGCAAATGCATTGAATTTTAAGCATGTGTACTGTAGATGGCATTTTAGACAGAAGAGTAATTGACAACAAATTGCTTTTAAACCTCTTTCCAGACTCACAGGCATCAACAAACTTTCTTATTAAGGTGTCAGGAAGCTCCTATAATATTGGCATAATTCAGCCACATAGTTTAACGTTTGGCATGATGGAGTGACACACTACAACTAATAAGATATATCAACAACATGTGTTAGGGTGCACCAGATTCTAATTTCTGACATTTGATGCAACGATAAATCATAAAAATACCCCTGTGATTAAAGTTTATCTAATATAAAGCAACCAACTTTTTCCCTAGAAGCAAAAGGCAGTTTTGTTGATTGAAATAGTACAAATGACTAAAAAATTCACTTTTTCAAGGTTAGTTTTAAAATTACATCACCTTCATCTATCATATTTGTTAAAATTTCTATGAAACATCCTTTTGAATGAAAAAGTAAAATGACAAGCCTGTACATGGGTTGTACTTACTTTAAATCACAACATGTCTGTATTAGATTTCTACTATGCCATGTCTAATTAAAAAAAAAAACCAAAAAAAAAAACCAGAATAACCCCATAACTTAAAAATACAACAAAAGAACAAAAATGTATTTTCCAAGTTTTGTTACCTTCTTCTCTCCCTCCTTTCCCCTCAGCCCTTGCTTGCCTGTGCTACAAAGATTATTTAAAGAAAAGAAAAAAAAAAAAAAAAAAAAAACAAACAAAAAAAAAAAAACGATTCATATGTTGGTTGATTAAGCTGCCACCTCTACAGCCGTAGCCAAAGGTTTTGACAATAACACAATTAATTTTTACAAAGTTTGCTGCTTCAGTGGTTTGAAACTTATGAAATGCTTGTAATTATATTTCAGTAAACCATATGAACATCTGACAAAAAGATATAAAAATACTGAAGCAGCAGACTTTGGGGAAAATTAATATTTGTGTCATTCTCAAAACATTTGACCACGGCTGTACTTACCACATAAATAACATCACAGATACGTGAGAAACAGCTACTGCATGCTTCATGCACATACACTGTAGCAAAAAGTGCTTGCACACAAAATGATGTAGCAAAGGCATTGCTGTTGATAATTTGTTCTACTGTTCATGTACTCCCAGATTATAAGGGTTCAAACATACAGTAGATTTGGCTGACAAATTCTTCAATATCTGGTTGATGTACTGGGATAACATGCTTAAACTTTTTACAAGATGAAATCTTGCAAATTAAAACATAAAAAAGTCTAGTCAAAAGGATTTTTCTTCTTTCTACGAGTTGAATAGAGATATAGCTTTCCTTCCTTTATTCTTGACGCATTAGCTATCTTTTGTCATGTACTTCTTTGTTTCAGTATTAAGTAAAACATCTCCTCTTCTTGATCCATCAGTGTTTAGATATGGCATCTTTACATTTTGACTAAGTTTTTAAAATAAACCCCATAAAATTTACTGAACTTTTGCAGGTTTAGTAACACTCTCCATATATCTTTGTCTCTCAGATATTCAATTTGATTAACAGCGATGAAAAGCAAGGTTCTTTCAAGAAACTTTTAACCATAAACTCTCCTAGAATATGATATGTATACAGTTGGGCTTGAGTTTGTGAACCCTTTAGAATTTTCTATATTTTTGCATAAATATAACCTAAAACATCATCAGATTTTCACTCAAGTCCTAAAAGTAGATAAAAAGAAACAAGTTAAACAAATGAGACAAAAATATTATACTTGGTCATTTATTTATTAAGGAAAATGATAGAATATTACATATTTGTGAGTGGCAAAAGTATGTGAACCTTTGCTTTCAGTATCTGCAACTAAACATTTCTGGTAACTGTTGATTGTCTTGCTGTATGACCCACCTTCTCTTGAGATTCAGTTCATGGACAGATGTCCTGACAATTTCCTTTAGAATTCTCTGATAAAATTCAGAATTCATTGTTCCATCGATGAAGGCAAGCCGTCCTGACCCAGATGCAGCAAAACAGGCCCAAACCATGATACTACCACCACCACATTTCACAGATGGGATAAGGTTCTTATTCTGGAATGCAGTGTTTTCCTTTCTCCAAACATAACGCTTTTCATTTAAACCAAAAAGTTCTATTTTGGTCTCATCCGTCCACAAAACATCTTCCAATAGCCTTCTGGTTTGTCCACGTGATCTTTAGCAAACTGCAGATGAGCAACAATGTTTTTTTTGGTGAGCAGTGGCTTTCTCCTTGCAACCCTGCCATGCACACCATTGTTGTTCAGTGTTCTCCTGATGGTGGGACTCATGAACATGAACATTAGCCAATGTGAGAGAGGCCTTCAGTTGCTTAGAAGCTACCCTGGGGTCCTCTGTGACCTCACCGACTATTACACCCCTTGCTCTTGGAGTGATCTTTGTTGGTCGACCACTCCTGGGGAGGGTAACAATGGTCTTGAATTTCCTCCATTTGTACACAATCTGTCTGACTGTGGATTGGTGGAATCCAAACTCTTTAGAGATGGTTTTGTAACCTTTTCCAGCCTGATGAGCATCAACAACTCTTTTTCTGAGGTCCTAAGAAATCTCCTTTGTTTGTGCCATGATGCACTTCCACAAACGTGTTGTGAAGAGCAGACTTTGATAGATCCTGTTCTTTAAATAACACAGGGTGCCCACTCACACCTGATTGTCATCCCATTGATTGAAAACACCTGACTCGAATTTCACCTTCAAACTAACTGCTAATCCTAGAGGTTCACATACTTTTGCCACTCACAAATATGTAATATTCGATCATTTTTCTTAATAAATAAATGACTAAGTATAGTATTTTTGTCTCATTTGTTTAACTGGTTTCTCTTTATCTACTTTTAGGACTTGAGTGAAAATCTGATGATGTTTTAGGCTGTATTTATGTAGAAATACAGAAAATTCTAAAGGGTTCACAAACTTTCAAGCACAACTGTACATGTATAACGGACAGTAGAGATGTGCTGCTAAAATTGTGTCTCAGTTGTAAGCACCTTGCAGAGAAAGTCTATTCAACTCTTCAAAGACAACTAGAATCTCCTGACATCATAAACAACTCCTACTCCTTTACAGATACACAGGAACATACATTAATTGTGCATGCTCTGCAGTTGTGAAGTATTGAAATTGAACTATTCAAGGTAATGCAGTGATACTAAAATAAATGCTGACATTTAGTGAACTCTGAATGCTTAAAAATTTGAAAAGACTTTGAAAAGATATTTTTAAAACTTCATGCATATGCCCAAAAATACTGAAAATAAGAGAAACAGAAATAAAATAATTAAAGAACTGAAGAAGCTTTAAATGATGTACTGTAATCTTCTCTCTTGATAAAACCCACCAGAAATCTTGAAAATGCGTCTTGGTACACATCAACAACAGGCTAAGAAGGTGGGATTCACTTTACTTCTTAAAAGGTATTACCTTAATGATCACAAGTTATAGGTTATTGGGATTAGGCTGGAACTTACACATTTTCATTTACATCAATAGAAGAATCTTTTTTTTTCCCAAAACAAAATACACTTTCATAAAATAGATGAAGAACCAAAAAATAAATTTGAGAAATTTACATAAAAAGGTAGAGTATGCAAGTTCTGCTGTAAGCCGTGTTTTTTTTTTTTACCTTAAAGGTCTTATACAGTTTCCAGCATTCCACTTGATTTTCCGGGAACACAGCTCGAGTGTTGTAATAGGGTCGACTGCAAGGGTTGTCAACCTTTCAAAAACAGAACAGCCATTTCATTGTTTTTCTCCAAAAATGTTTCAAGACAGTTTCATGTAATTAAGTAGATTCCATATATAAAAACAAAAATACTTTTTTTTAATCTATAGGCAGATACAGGCTAATAATCTCCATTTACATTTATTGACTACTGTGGGGTCTAAAATACATTTATCAAACAAAAAATTCCTTAGTTTAGTTAAAAAATATTATAGACTTCAAGAGCCATCACATTTACTGGAGATTTTGTTTGTTTTTGTATTTTATCCTATTTGAAATGCATGTATTTACATTTTAAACTGATTTAATTGTCCACTGTTTTCCACAGATATGTCAAAATTCAAGTGCAAACATACTTTATGAATGATTGAATGTGACAATGTATATTGTTCTGCCTACTTTTGATAGCATTCCTCACCCCCAAACGACCACAACCCATCCCCAAAATACTTGAAAATGTATCAGATTTGCCATTTAGGGCATCATCAAAATGTAAGTTATTACAAACAAGAACCAAGATATAAAGTCACAGTATAATAACATGAAACTAAGGACAACATAAGAGACAAAGTTAAACATTTTCTATTAGGGTAAGGATACAGTATGCATGACTTCAGGTCCAGTGTATGTACATATTCTGAAAAAACTGTATTGCAACAACATCTAAACCTAGCAGCACAGTACTCTTTTATCATAGAAATAAATATGTCTTCAGAGATTAAAATATTGCTGTAAATAAAATAATATTTGAGGTTTAAATGACTGCAACATCACTAAAAATAATACTTTTGATAAATTCACTATTCATCCTAAAATAAAATCCAAAATAATCCCACTGAATTTTCACTGCCAGTTTCGGTTAAATCTGCATATGTTCTTCACCACAATAGAATGGCTCTTCTACTATATATATGTATATTTGTGACAATGTAACCAAGACCAAATTATTCTTTATATTATACATGTTACAGATAGGCAGAGAGCAAGATATCTGCCAAACAGTTCAACAAATTTCTTTTGGGGAAACAAATGGCAGAAATGTTTCCAAAACAATAGGCTATTTCCAAGTGAAACTGCATTTTCTACAAACTGGTAGAAAGCGAAAAATAAGGACCATGATGAACATTCCCTAATGCAATTTTGCATGTCAGGGGCTTTGTCTTTTCACATATGCAAACTGCATTATTATCAATTGTAATGATTTGCTGCTGTGGCAAAATAGTTCTCTTGGAACCAAAAAAAAAAAAAAAAAACCATGACCCAATATAATGTTTCCTGAAACATTAAGTTATAGTATCAACAAAAAGTAAGACTATACCTTGTGTTGCATAAAAGGCTACTACTAGAAGAAATACTGGACTCTGAAGCACATCTGCGACGGGGTTCAAGTTTTCGTGTTTGAGCGAGATCTTTGAGATCCTCATTTCCAAAGCCATTGGTAAGCCCTAAAAATAGAGAGTTGTTGATTTACACAAAACACTTAAAAAGTTGGGAGCAGATAAAACTAATTATGTTTAGATGCCTGGTGTTAAAATACATGACATTAAATAACAAATTATTGAAAACCTATAAAAAATTTGTAACAACTTTAAAATCATTACTGTCACACATCTACAATACACATTTTCTTTTTAACTTAGATACATTTTATTATGTATGCCATTTACCCATAGATCAGCCAAAGTTTTGGTTGTGGGGTGACTGCATTGCAAAGTACCCCTCCAAAGTTGTATATTAGCTTTTGGAGGAATTCTATTCTAAATATCATGCTTAATTAAACCAATACACTTAATTCACTTTTAATGTTTTTGGAACAATTGAAGGAAAGTAACTGTCTCATGGTATAGACCATTATCCTTCACAGATGGATACATTACTGTCAATACAAAATATATCTCACCATCATCACTGTGGTATATACTTCTATAACATTCAAGTGTTGCTCTGCTTGTGTAAACAGAGCCAATATGTGCCTTGAAAACACATACACAAAAACACTAACTCCCCTACACTGCCACTAACATTCTACAATACTGATATCTGACAGTTAATATTAGAATTAACTGTCAGTAGAAATCAGCAGGACATAAAGGGGAACCCGTTAATGGTCAATGCAACACCACCTACTTGATTTTCTCTTAGAAGATGCCAACATACTGTACGCTGTACATTCAGACTGACTATATCTCATGTTGTCAGCAGCTGACGGCTCATCAACTTTTTGTTTCAAACTACATAACCACAATATGTGAGGTATTTTTGGGTGATCACCATTTTTACTAAACCAAATATTTTGCTTACCCATTCTCATCACAGAATTTTACAGAAAAACAAAATACTAAAAACAAAACCACCCTCACTTATTATAGTATTCCTAACAATCTTCTAATACTGGGTAATGTTTCCTTTTTACTCTTAATACAGTCTCAATTCTTCATGGCATTGATTCCACAAGATGGGACTAAGTTCTACATATGTAAGTCTCTAGTAAGTAACAAGTCTGACCTGCAAGTTTCAAGTCAAGTCTTAACTTACAATTGTTGCATTCAATCAAGCAAGTCATATCAAGTCACTGGTTTTATTCAAACAAGACATAGATGACAAGACTGCAGTAAAAACTGGTTACATTATCTGCAATTAATCTAATTATTTTAATATGTGATATATAAATATTTAAGCTGAGAGTATACTTTCACAGAGAAAACAATTCTTAATAAGAAATAACAATGACTGGTATATAAAATAACTGTATATACTGCACTGTGTCTAATATAGTATTTAAAATTTTTGAAAGGATATGTTACTTCAAATTTTAGCTAAATAATCAGATCTCATATAAAAATAATTTTTATGCAAGTGTGCATATTTAATAACACTAAAATCCCTGCCAAAATCACGTTCACCCCGATCACTCTACTTTTCCTGACATACACGAGGAAACTCATATCACCTCATCAATTGCCCACTGATAATTGCCTTTATTTTGTAAATATGTTAATTAGCAGCGCTCAACCTGCACTCACCCATCATTCATTCAGCCAGTGTTAATGTCCTTCCTCACACAGTAACCTTCTCTATTTCTCATCTCCAGACACAATTCTAACTTACAGCTCAAATCTGTGTTGAAGATTTTATATAGCAAAGAGCTGTAAGGTATATCATTATTTGAAATACTGTACGTACATTTCAAGTGTGTTCCGTGTTCACAATGATCTATGTACATGTAAATGAATGATGAAATATGAAATGTTAGATCTTGTAGACACAAAACAAATTTATATGTTTATTATATCAAATATAACCACTTGAATGCAAGGTTTTACTTTTGTGATGATCGCAATTAGGTGATGCCAAAGTAAATACAATGGTACAGACATTATTTGCTGTTTAGCATCAACTTTTACAACTAAAAAATTTTCACAGACTATTACTCAAATGAAATGCATTTAATATATCAAGTATAACTGCTTAAATCTGAAACGCATTGATTTGAAAATATTTGGATTTCACAGTCTGAAACTCTTCACAGAAATGTCAATTGAATGATTTTTTTAATTCAGTTTTATTATTAAATAAAAGCACACTTGCTTCGTTATACCTTTTGTGGAAGCATTTATTTTATATTCCAGGGCATGTTTCTTGCAGGAAGAGACAACGAAGTTCCTCGGCAATGCGAGCCAAGAACACTCTTCTTTTCTCAGTGGACCCTGTGCATGCCATGTACAGTATGTGTATGTTCATCGCTGCCAAGTCAAGCATGTTGTAGAAAACGGCAACCAGCCACCTGCATGTTTCTGCTCATATCATATAAAGCTTGTGTCTTTTAGTCCATGATGTCAACGGCGCACTGCTTTTTTAAAAAAAAAAAAAAAAAAAAACAAAACACAAACAAAACAAAAAAAAAAGCAGCCATAAATACAATATATGAAACACTTTGATAAATTGTTTATGACCTGTATACTACACATCAGACAACATTGTGGCATTAAAGCTACATTATACAAATATTTGCATACCTTCATGTGATTATAGTCTGTGACTGTGTTTGTTTTTTTTGTTGATCATCCCCACTATTCACGTTTTAGTGCCTGGTTCCAAGAATGCAGATAGACTTCTTCTTCTTGGGCCCATACACCATCAAGAAGGTAATGCCATTTCTATAACACTAGTGTGGAGAATTCCTTGCATCCTGAAGTGTTTTTAGCTGAAGGTGGAAGTTAGCGTTATATCTTGTTTCAGAATAGAACACGCCAAGAATATCAGTTGGTACAAAATAAAGACGCTCACAAGCATGTGTGTGTTTGTGTGTTTCATTTTCAAACGATTGTATTTGATATATTAAAAACATACGTTTGACTGGAGTCTGTAACAGTGTGTAAATTTATAGTACTTGCTTCAGTTTGTGCTAAAAACACAAATTATTTATCAGTGCTGTTATAATTACCCTAATGTGACATAAGCTCAATATATACATTACAAATCTGTCAAAAAAGTAAGAACGAAATGACATTAACAGTGTCAGAGCGCAGGGAGTGTGAATGTGTTTCGTGAATATTGCAGCAACCTATTAGCAAGTGACAGTGATGTAAAGAAGTTGTCTGTTGTTAAGGTTCTGCCCTTCTCGAGAAACAGCTCCATAAGCCTAATGATAACATTCTCAGAAAGTCTTTCTTCCATGGGACAACTGTGTTCCTTTCTTAAATAAGGAGGTGCATTGAATGTGAACGTTTTGAATGTCTTGGCTCATGAGGCTTATGGAGCAATTTCTAGAAAAAGGCAGAACCACAACAACAGACAAATTCTTCACATTGCTGTCGCTGGCTAATAGGCTGCTGCAATGATCACGAAACACATTCAACGCTGCCCACAATCAGACACTGTATTATATCTTTCTTAGTTTTGTGACACATTTGTAATGTATATCAAGCTTATGGCATGTTAGGGTAATTAAAACCGCACTGATACATAATTTGTCTTTTAGAGCTAACAGAAACAACTTGCATACATTTACACAGACTGTTACAGACTCAGATCAAAGGTATGTTTTCTTTATATCAAATATAACCAGATGAAAATGAAATACGCAAACACACACTCATGCGAACATCTTTATTTTGTACCGGCTGATATTCTTGGCATGTTCTATTCTGAAACAAGGTACGATGAGAACTTCCACTTGCAATTCTCCACCCTTGTGGTTAGAACTGGCAATGCCATGCTGACGGTGCATACACCCAAGCAGAAAAAATCTGTCTGCATCCTTAGCACCATGAACCAAAACGTGAAGATTTTGGACAATTGGGGGTGGGGTGGGGGAGAGAAATACTGTCACTGACTACAACCACATGAAGTTATGCGAATATGTATAATGTAGGATCAGTACCACAATGTCGTCGGATATGTATTATACAGATCATAAAATAATTTATTCAAAGGGTTGCATATATTTCTTATTCTGGGTCTCTCTCTCTCTCTCTCTTTTTTTTTTATTAAAAACAGTGTGCTGTTGACATCATGTACCAGATTGAGCAAGCTAATATGGTACACTCAGGTGGCCGATTGCCATGTTCTACAACATACTTGACCTGGTGGTGATGAATGTACACATACTGTACAAGGCCACGCATGGGGTCCACTGAGAAAGGAATAGTGTTCTTGGCTTGTCTTGCAGAGGAATTTGTCGTCGCTTCCTAGAAGAAGCATGTTCTGGAATATAAAATAAACACTTCCACAAAAGGTATGACAAAGCAAGTGTGCTTTTATTCAAGAATAAAACTGAAAAAAAAAATATCATTCAAATGACATTGCTGTGGAGGGGTTCAGACTGTGAAGACCAAATAACATTTTCAAATAAGTGTGTTTCAAATTCAAGCAGTTACATTTGATATAAAAAATACATTTACTAGAGTAATATTCTGTGTAAATTTGTTAGTTGTAAAAGTTCGTGCTAAACGGCAAATAATGTCTGCACCGTTGTAATTACTTTGACATCACATAAGCGCGATCATCACAAAAGTAAAAACTCACATTCAAGTGGTTATATTTGATATAATAAACACATACATAAGGCGGCACGGTGGTGCAGTTGTAGCGCTGTTGCCTCGCAATTAGGAGACCTGGGTTCGCTTCGTGGAGTTTGCATGTTCTCCCTGTGTCTGTGTGGGTTTCCTCTGGGTGCTCTGGTTTTCTCCCACAGTTCAAAGACATGCAGGTTTGATGCACTGGCGATCCTAAATTGTCCCTAGTGTGGGCTTGGTGTGCGAGTGGGTTTGTGTGTGCCCTGCGGTGGGCTGGCGCCCTGCCCGGGATTTGTTCCTGCCTTGCGCCATGTATTGGCTGGAATTGGCTCCAGCAGACCCCCCTGACCCTGTGTTAGGATATAGTGGGTTGGACAATGATTGACTGACTGACTAAACACATACATTTGCTTTGTGTCTACAAGACCAAACAGTTCTTATTTCATTGTACACTTACACAGATCGTTGTAAATATGGAACACACATGAAATTTATGAACAGTGTCAAAAAATGATACATCATTACCAATATAATTCTTTACAACTCTTTGCTATATAAAATCTTCAACACAGGCTTGAGCTGTAGGTTAGAATTGTGACTAGTGATGAAAAATAGAGAAGGTTACTGTGTGAGGAAGGACATCATGTTGGCTGAATGGGGGATGGGTGAATGCAGGTTGAGCGCTGCTGGTGAGGTGATAAGGACATAAAAGTTTCCTTGCATATGTCAGGAAAAGTAGGGTAATGAGGGAGAACAAAATTTTTCACAGGCTTTTAGGGAAACTGGTGTTAACTAAATATTTCAACAACTCCTCATCACTAAGAATGCATTGCACTTGCAGAAAATTAAATTGTATTACTTATTTGTGATCAATGGGGCCACATTATCATCCCTCCATGACTGAACACCTGCTCAACAAAGAAGTGGATGAAGGCACTGCCAGAACTCTCACTGCCACTTTGAACAGTGACTGTTATTATCATCACATATATCCAAATTGTGGTTTCAGCTGAACTAGAGAGCACTGCAACTATCAGCTTTTTTTTTTTTTTTGCTTTTTATGGTATGATGCAAAATGCACTGATGCATTACTACACTCACCTGGGTCATGTTCCTTATTTACCCATTATCATCTTTAGTAAACAAAAGTAGAAAGAAACACTGAAGGTAGTTATAAAAGACAATGGATGTTTAAATAAAATAATACACCTAACATAGCAAAAAATGACATGCCCACTTTAGGTTTTACTTTATACCTCTGCTAATGTTTAGTTTATGAAATTTTGTTTTTAGTAGACAATGTTTTCTTATCTCCAATGAAAGTAATAAAAGCTGCCACATTACAATGAAATAAGGGTCACAAGTTCAAGCTCACACTGGCATGCAGCTAATGAATTTAAGAGTTAAAGTAACCTTAATTATGATATTACTTATTTATGTTAAGCATCTAAGCATCTTAGCCATCTAAATATCAATCTAATTAATTCAAGTAAGGTAGCATATGAAGTCTCATCCCTTCTAAAAAAATATTGGCTCTGACACCAGTACCCTTGCACAGCACTTGTGAAATTACTTTTATGGGGTATCCTTTACTGTGTTTTGTTGACAGAACAGATCATCAATTGGAATGACAGTTCATGGAAATGGGAAAAGAAGTAGACTGTGTCACAATCACAGCCATTTTGAGCAGTGGGCGACTCGAATTGGGCTGGAGTATGTGGAACAGGGTTAGGGATGGCAGTCCAAAATGGGGTCATGTGAGTTGATGTGCAGTCAAGGAGACAGGTGGAGGGTTCCATGACTGAGGTGGTACATTAGTTGGAACACAGACATCCACCACAGCATTTGGGGCCAACTCTCTACATAGCATACCTTTCTTTATGAATCTTGAAATGACAAAGTTTGAAGAGGTTGTCATGTCAGTGATTTTTGACATTCATATCTTGCTGACGGCCATTCCATTCTTTGCAGTGTAGTCTGCAGTTGATTGAAAATATTAAAAAATGATAATCCTAGATGCTGTCACCTCCCAACATGCTTTGATTTATTGACATATGGAGCGCTTAGGTGTATATTATATATATGGAATGTAAATTAAAATAATATAATTTGAAAAATAATAATTGTGGCATTATAATGTGAAACTTTGTAAGTCATTTTAACTTAAGTCCGAGTGAAGTTGCAAGTCATTAATAAGGAAATCTAAGTCAAGTTGAGTCATTTTAAAAATACTGTCAAGCAAGTCACAAGTCAGAAGAATTAAGTCAGAAGTCCAACTTGAGTCAAATCATGTGACTTTAGTTGCCCGCATCTACCACAATATGTTGGAAACATTCCATTCCATAAGGGATTGCACATGGTCAGCAGCAATACTCAAATATGCTATGGCATCCAATAGAGGATTCATTGGTATTAATGGGCCAAAGTGTGCCAAGAAAACATTTCCCACACCATTCTTCCACTACCAGCCAGGACTGTTGACACAAGGCAGGTTGGGTGGGTGAATTCATGATGTTGGCACCAATTTCTGATCTTACCATCTCTATGTCCTATGTTCCTCAGCAGAAATAGAGATTCGTCATACCAGGCAATGCATTTTCAGTCTGCAACTGACCAGTTTTGGTTAGCCTATGCTCAGTGTAGCCTCATTTTTCTGTTCTTAGCTGGCGCCTCTACCTAGATGCTTGACGTATTGTGCATTCAGAGATGCTGTTCTGCTCACCACAGTAGTACAAAGTGGTTATCTGAGTTACCATAGACTGTCAGCTAAAATCATTCAGACCATTCTTTTCTAATCTTTGTCATCAACAAGGTGCTTCTGTCCACAGGACTGCCTCTAATGGGATGCTTTTTATTTTTCATACCATTCTGAGTAAACTCTATAGACGTCTGTCAGTGTAAATACCAGGAGACCAGAAATTACAGAAACTGCCAAACCAGTCCATCTTGCATCAACAGTAATGCTACAGTCAAAAAAAAAAAAAAAAAAAAAAAAATCACACAGACCACATTTTTTCACCACCCAAGTGTTGGATGTGCACATTAAGTGGAGCTTCATACCTACATCTACATGATTTTATACAGTGCCATGCTACCAATTGCACGGATAAGAAAGTGTACAGGTATTGCTAATAATTTGCTCGGTGAGTGTATTTACATTAAATAGCATCATCTGTACATAAAATGCTGTTAACACATTGAGCCGTCTTGCCTTGGAAGGACAAGCATATTAAGACAATGACACTCAGCATGAAGAACGTTTTAAAAACATTAATTTACACAAACACATTTCCTTTCCTTCTGTAAGTATTCCCACATGCAAAAAATTAGCAGGATTTTATTATTATTACTTCTACTAAATACAGACCATGCAAAGCTAAACACGGTCATAATCCTGAAAGCAATTCCAATTAAGCCAACTTTTAACAGCTGTTTAAAATTCTGCACTACAGTCAGAAATATAGCAAAAAATTTTCAGGTGAAAACGGTGAATGAAACCGTTGTACTCTACAGTACACCATTTAATGTTGATATAAAGCAGCACTTCCTAACTTGGTAAAATCTACCTGGAATTCTATTTTAATGCTTCAGATGGTAATTCTACTTCAGGTCCAGATATATATTTTTTAATTGTACTGGTTAATACTTAAAGCAATGAAAACAAATTATTATTTGGTTCAAGACCACAGACTTAAATCATGCAAAGTTAAAAGTCTATACTATCCTTGAACTTATCAACTACCTATACTAAACTGAACAGCAAGCACTCTGCTTCTGTTGACTATAGAGCCGGGAATGAAAAGGCAAAATGCGGTTGGCTAACCAACATGTGTACCCAATTCCTTATATAAAGCTTTTTTAAACTAGTATATAAAGTCAGCGTAGAGGGAAAGAACATTATATTCGGAAGTGGGTCAGCCCACCTAATAAAGTAGCTGGTGTGTTCAAATTAGAAAACTTTACATAGTGCCTCGCAAAGTCAGACTTTGTTTTAGTCTATGTATAGCTGTATTTTTAAAAAAAAAATACTGCTGGCAACAGTACATACAGCAAGATTCTTTTGTAGATTTAGTAAAAAAACGTGTTATCACATTTACTGTGGAAACATTTACCACAATCAGATTTACGGTTTATAAAGCAGGACCATTTTAAGTCTGCATCTATTTTTTTCTTAAAGTCTGCATAGCAGCATCGAACCTAGGAGTCAAAGTTTATATCTGGGGTGAACTTTAATATTTCACAATGAAATAAATTAACACATCTGTGTGGCAATGATCTAGGTCTTTTTCTCTGTACCACTTTGTATCCCAAAATGCAGTAATAGTTTTGAGCACAAAACATGATGGGTCAAGCAGACTAGTGTGTATATAAAGGGTAGGTATATAAAACAGAAATGAGAGAGACACCTTTACAAGATGAAGGTTTCTATTTTGATTGGGGCTAGGTTTGACTTACATTTACAGGTGCTGGGTATATGAAGAAATCCCTAATATACGTACACACACCAATGTGTAGAGATGGCTTTTACTCGCACTTACAAAAGTCTATTTCAGGAATCTGGGTTCATGTAGACTGTTCAAAAACAAGTATTGAATCTAAATTTCCAGAGTGTGAGTAGAAATAGTAAAGCTTACACTGATGCAGACATTTATGTCTAAGTACTTTATCTTGATTGCTCATTGCTGGAGATGGAAAAGTTTTAACACATATAATCACATGGTGAAAGGTTGTGTCCAGTGGTAAATGAGCAGAATGCTCAAGGAACTCGATATTTATAGATTCTATTTGGTTAGCTATAACATCAACAGTGGAGTTGGAACCAAACCTGGGACAGACTCGACAGCATGTTGTAATAAAAAAAAAAAAAAAAATCAATGTAGGATTTGCCATATAAGGCATTCAAATTGAGAATATAGAAACATATATAAGGGTTACTTTAACCTATATATAAAACAGAAATGTTTATCAGTCTGTATGTTCCCTATACAATCCAACACCTATTGTCCGATCTGGACCAAATTTGTGAAAGTTGCCCTCTAGGACCATATGGACAAGGTAGACTACTGTGGGTTTTTTCTTCTTCCTGCATGCTAGTTTGTACACCCGTGCAACCTGATGGCTCAGAACAAGTGAAACATCCTAACAGACTGAAAGTAGATCAGCAGACAAAATGACCAGAGCTTATAATTACTTACCCAGCAATGCAGCATGCTGCTTCTATCTACTGTAAAATAAAAAGGAGTATCGTGCACTTTTGCAGGGGGTTTTCAGAGAGGCTTGATTGAGAATGGAAGTGCAGCTCAACACAAAGTGGTTGTTGAACTCCTGTTTTGTCAGCCTTCCTTCATAATTTAAGCACTATGAACTGTCCAGCTTGAACTAAGCACACAAGTCAGACATCACAACAACCATGGTTATAGCTCAGGACATACTACAATTCTGGAATCCAAGAACACAGGAATAGAACAAATTCTCAAAATACTGCATCCTGCTTCTATCTACTGTAATATAAGAATGAGTATCTTGCGCTTTTGCAGAGGAGAGTTGGGCGGGCTTGCTTGAGAGTGGAACACAAAGGAGAATCAAAAGGGTGGTTGCTTAATTGCTGCTTTGGTGGGTTTTCTTCATAGTTTGAACACTACAACTGTTCTCCTTGAACTAACAGGACAAGTCAGACATGATAGCATTCATGGTCACAACCCAGCAAGGAGTTACTGCAATTCTGGAAACCAATCAAACCCAAAAAGTACAGATTCTCAATTCACAAGAGCAGACACATTGATAGGGAGGCAGATGTGGGACAGCTAGCAATTATAGCAGGGTCACTATTTAAAAAACACAAACTTTTCCTTTCTTTCCATTAACTCATTCTACAAGCCAGGTACTTTGGCTAGTATTTACATAATTAAAACAAAAACAGAGCCAAATTAACTTTCCCAATATCTACAGATCACTACACTGGCAATCTTATACTCAAGAGTGACTAAATATTTTTTTCTACCAATGAGCAATAGTCTTTCATTTTGCATTTGTAGTTAGCCACCTTTTTAATGCAGAACAATTTCTTCAAATTCTCTGTACATCTGTTGATGCTGCATTTTAGAGCCACATATAATGCATCTGAAGATGCTGTTTCACATGAAAAATACGTATCGTATTATCTATTTGTTATCACAGCTCTACTTATTAGGGCTGCAACAAATAATCAAAGTTATGGCTAATAATCACTGATGAAGTTGTCAACAATTTTTATTACCAATTAGTTGCCTTGTTATGTATCATGTACATCACTTCACTGACCAAAAGAAACATTTATTATGTTTTGAAATATAATGGAGACAGACAATGTAAATAGTTTCGAGTTAGAAGCCCAAAGACATTTCAAATTCACACTGTGATGATCTGGGTCAGCTCCACACTCCATGGTTGCTTCTGGAAGCCTCTTTGACCTGGAACCGGCGATAGTCGTAAACCGAGATGAGCCGGGCAAATGAGTACGTACATTCAGTAAGGAGTTGGTACAGAAGTGCAAAGTGCTTTTAATACATCCAAACAAAAACAGTGTTCAAAAGTGCAGCACAAAAGATCTTCAATAAACAATCCATAAAAGCAAAGTGAAATGTGGATGTTAAAATGTCCAAATGAATAATTCCATTAAAATGTGGTTAAAACCTCAGGCAGGTTTCTCTATTAAAACAGTCATAAGCACTAACGCCTCTTCATGAAATCTGGCGTTTCCTCAGCTTATTCCTTCCCATCAGGACCTTGTAGAATGAGGAGATGTCCGCTGACAGGTGCAGTCATTCACTAACTCCTGGATCTGGCGTCCTACTGTCAGATTGTAAGCGACTGTAGGACTCCACACCAAACCCCGTGTATGTCTCCCTCAGCGTCAAGCGGGAGATGGTGTACAATGGGGCCGTTTCTACTCCTCTCGCCATTGTTTCAAAGAGAGACACTTCGTCAGCCCCACACTTGAGCACAGCTAGCCGCTCGCTTCCCTGGGGCATATGGTAAAAAAAAAAAAAAAATCTGTGTCTTGTAAGATATATAAAAATGAGCTGACAGAGCAGAATTCGAGACATCAATAATATGCAAAACTTTCTTTGCAGAATATTTCTGTAAGCACAGCAACAGCAACAGAAGCCATTACTTGGATGTTGCTGCCATCTTGCGGATAAAAGTAAACAATACACTTTAGGCCAGTGTTTCTCAATGATGCTAGTGGTGGGTTATAAGCTACTGTTTATAATGATAGTGAGACGTTCAGCTCAATTCCAGGCTCTGACAATTGTACTTGATTCACCAAGGGGTACCAAACTCTGATAATTGGGTTGGAGTCGGCAAGGAGGATCAATCAAAAAAGGGGACATGAGTTTTGATGGTCTGCCTCTGATGATCAAGGGACACCAAGGGTCTGGCAATTGCACTGGAAACAGCAAGTGGGTTGTGACACCTAAAAAGTTGAGAAATACAGCACTATGCCACTTTTTTATTATCAATGCTGTCAGCCTTCTACTCCTTTTATATGCATATCACAAGAATGGCAAGAGGAATTTATATAAAAAGTCAGATGTGAGAAAAGATTTTGGCCGCATACTAGCCATGTAAGGGAAGGCGGTGCAGGATGAATGCATAAGTAGTAGACATATGAATTATTATTATTAGTATTATTATTATATGGAGCAGTGCTGATGAAAAGAAACCTTAAAGTGCCCTCCAAGACTCAGAAAACATTATTTTACAGGGTCTCATAACAAAATATTTATTACTACATAGAAGGTATAGATAAAAGAAAACGGTTTGACCCATCTGCACAGATTGTAAACAAAAAAGATGTGAAGCTTGACTAAAAAAAAAAAAAAAAAATTTTTTTTTGTGACTGAGCCAATCAGTGCCCTGAATATTGGAACTTAAGTGCCATGAAGTACATATTTACTTATTGCTAGCTTGTGGCCATTTGTTGGTTGCAATATCAGCACAGGAAAGAAGACAGCAGAAAGACTGTTACCTCTTCAGTTCCACCACTGCTTCTCTCACTGCTTCTGTGTAAAGCATATCATTCTGTGGCAGGCAGTGGTCCCGCAATTAAAAGGCATATGGCCTGTAGCAACTGGCAATTTCTACATCATTTTAATCCTACAGTTTTCCTATGGCCCTCAGCCATAAGTACAAATGGCCTCAACTTAGTTGGCCATAAATCAGCACATTAACTTAATTGTATAAACTATAGCTACACATGGATGTCCAAACTCAAAATTAGGAAATGTGAAGTAAATTTTCATAAATACTAAACGAAGTTCCACAATGTCATAAATTGCATTAATAGGCCAAGATAATGCATCTAGCATTAATGTTTGAAGAAAAAGAAAAAAACACTACAGTACTTCTATTTCATATTGTGGAATTTGCAAGTTTATGGCAAGCCAAATTAACATTTAGAGATATCTCAAAATTAATTTCAGATACCTTAAAATGTAATTTACTTTTTAAGATATCGGAAAGTTGCTTTGAGATATCGTAAAATAATTCCCTTCACAGTTCAAGATATTTGCAATACATTTTGAGATATCTCAAATGCATTTCAAGATATCTCAAAATAATTGTGTCTGCATTTCAGGATATCTCAAATGAATTTTCAGATATCTTTAATTGACCTTTCATGCATTTTAAGATATCTTAAATGCATTTCAAGATATCTCAAAATCATTTCCTGTAAAACTGCCTATTATTTCAATGGGACTTCTTGTTTATTATAAGATATCTTAAAATGTATGAGATATCTTAAATTAGCAGGAAGTGATTTTGAGATATCTGGAAATGTATTTCAGATATCTTAAATTGTATTGTAGATATCTGAAAATGCTATTGAGATATCTTGAAATAATTGAGTGTCCTTTTAAAGATATCTTAAAATGCATTTTAAATATCTTGAAATACAATTTGAGATATCTAGAAATGTATTGTTAGGTATCTGAAATGGAGCAGAGACCCATTTTAAGATTTTATGAAATTAATTTTAGATATCTAAAAATGTATTTTAGATATCTCAAACAACAGTGAATTTTAAGTTATCTTAAATGCTTTTTGAGATATCTTAATTATAGTTTGAGATATCCTAAAATAACGTCCCACTCATTTTAAGATATCTCAGATTCATTTCGATAAGTTCCTGCACATCTTAAGATATCTCAACATAACTTCCTGTGCATTTCAAGATATCTCAAATACATTTTGAGATATCTTAAAATAAACAGGAAGTCCCATTCAAAGAATAGGAAATTTTACAGGAAGTTATTTCGAGATACTGTATCTCAAAATGTATTTGAGATATCTTGAAATGCACAGTAAGTTATTTTAAGATATCTCAAAATGTATTTGAAATATCTCAAACTGCACAGCAACCTATTTCAAGATATCTCGAATTGCATTTCAGATATTTCAAAATGTACAGCATATCATTTCAAGATATCTTGAAATCTATTTGAGATATTATAAAATGCTTTTCAGATATCTTAAAATACAGTGGTGTGAAAAACTATTTGCCCCCTTCCTGATTTCTTATTCTTTTGCATGTTTGTCACACAAAATGTTTCTGATCATCAAACACATTTAACCATTAGTCAAATATAACACAAGTAAACACAAAATGCAGTTTTTAAATGATGGTTTTTATTATTTAGGGAGAAAAAAAATCCAAACCTACATGGCCCTGTGTGAAAAAGTAATTGCCCCCTTGTTAAAAAATAACCTAACTGTGGTGTATCACACCTGAGTTCAATTTCCGTAGCCACCCCCAGGCCTGATTACTGCCACACCTGTTTCAATCAAGAAATCACTTAAATAGGAGCTGCCTGACACAGAGAAGTAGACCAAAAGCACCTCAAAAGCTAGACATCATGCCAAGATCCAAAGAAATTCAGGAACAAATGAGAACAGAAGTAATTGAGATCTATCAGTCTGGTAAAGGTTATAAAGCCATTTCTAAAGCTTTGGGACTCCAGCGAACCACAGTGAGAGCCATTATCCACAAATGGCAAAAACATGGAACAGTGGTGAACCTTCCCAGGAGTGGCCGGCCGACCAAAATTACCCCAAGAGCGCAGAGACGACTCATCCGAGAGGTCACAAAAGACCCCAGGACAACGTCTAAAGAACTGCAGGCCTCACTTGCCTCAATTAAGGTCAGTGTTCACGACTCCACCATAAGAAAGAGACTGGGCAAAAACGGTCTGCATGGCAGATTTCCAAGACGCAAACCACTGTTAAGCAAAAAGAACATTAGGGCTCGTCTCAATTTTGCTAAGAAACATCTCAATGATTGCCAAGACTTTTGGGAAAATACCTTGTGGACTGATGAGACAAAAGTTGAACTTTTTGGAAGGCAAATGTCCCGTTACATCTGGCGTAAAAGGAACACAGCATTTCAGAAAAAGAACATCATACCAACAGTAAAATATGGTGGTGGTAGTGTGATGGTCTGGGGTTGTTTTGCTGCTTCAGGACCTGGAAGGCTTGCTGTGATAGATGGAACCATGAATTCTACTGTCTACCAAAAAATCCTGAAGGAGATTGTCCGGCCATCTGTTCGTCAACTCAAGCTGAAGCGATCTTGGGTGCTGCAACAGGACAATGACCCAAAACACACCAGCAAATCCACCTCTGAATGGCTGAAGAAAAACAAGACGACGACTTTGGAGTGGCCTTATCAAAGTCCTGACCTGAATCCAATTGAGATGCTATGGCATGACCTTAAAAAGGCGGTTCATGCTAGAAAACCCTCAAATAAAGCTGAATTACAACAATTTTGCAAAGATGAGTGGGCCAAAATTCCTCCAGAGCGCTGTAATAGACTCATTGCAAGTTATCGCAAACGCTTGATTGCAGTTATTGCTGCTATGGGTGGCCCAACCAGTTATTAGGTTCAGGGGGCAATTACTTTTTCACACAGGGCCATGTAGGTTTGGATTTTTTTTTCTCCCTAAATAATAAAAACCACCATTTACAAACTGCATTTTGTGTTTACTTGTGTTATATTTGACTAATGGTTAAATGTGTTTGATGATCAGAAACATTTTGTGTGACAAACATGCAAAAGAATAAGAAATCAGGAAGGGGGCAAATAGTTTTTCACACCACTGTAGATGCATTTTTAGATATCTGTAATTCAATTTGAGATATCTAAAATGATTGTCCAGATATATGAAATTCATTTTGAGATCTCTAAATGTTACTTTGACTTGCCATACAAGTGTTTATATACTTATCATCCCTTTAATGCAGCTTTCTCTAAATGGTAATTATTTCCTTAACTATTACTTTCATGAATGTTGACAGAAGTGATGCTCTGAGTTGTAAATAAATACATATCAAATACTAAAATCAACTGTACTAGATTGTTTTTATCCCATTTTCAAAGGCGTTCACTCTCTGTGATATAGTAAAATAATGAACCAAAATGGTGATCCATTCCAATGAAGGGGAGAAAAAAATGAGTTACAACCCTGATTAATGTGCTTTTTTTTTTATTTAAAGAAAAAAAAAAAAAAGGTGATTAGGTACTCCGTTTGGTAATAAAATGCAGATCAAATTTTGACAACCAGCTGCTGCTCTAAAGCATAAAACGTGCATATAACTGAAGTAAAGTGCCTGCCTATTGTTCAGTTTGCTGCAGGTCTTGAATTTTTCTCATTAAAGACAGGCTTTATTATAGCACAACCAAGAAGACTCTAGCATTTACCTATGGTGCCAACACAATAATACCTAAAATACCCTTTGCTCATTTTCACAGCTTCTCTATTCATGCTTATGAAGATGCACATTCTCCCAAAACTGTATCATTTACATTTTTCACATTTTTGTCATGTGGTTTTCTTCACTAACTATATAGTTGATATATAGGAACCAGGATATTTGATGCTTGATTAAAAACTATCCACAGTAAGTGGATATTAGCAATGAAAATTGCTAATTTAATCAAAAGCAAAAAACTGCTATTAACTGGAAGCGGACAGAATCATAAACTTAATACTGTAAGTAGTAAAAAGCATTTACATACCGACACAGGGACCATTCACACCAAAGAATATTTCTAGCATATTTAGCACTAGACCAGAACACTCCTAAACCACTTGAAATGTTACCCGCCATTGTTTTCAAAGACAGTATTCAAAACTAAGAATTTTAACAGTGTGCACTTTAAACTCTTGCATGCAGCAGTTTGAGCATTTGTGGTTAAAAGCTTATATTCCACAGAAAAATCAATGGTAACACTCATAAAACACTGGTAAAAGAAAACCAAAAAGTATTTTGGAAGCATTTTTACAGGAAGCCAATGCCTCCTCCTAGATGAATTATCGCATTGAAACTAGAAAAAAAGTCAGGTGTTTTCATGCTTACATGTGCACTGGTCTACTAGTGATCTCTATTGAGGTACAGATTACGGTACATAGCTTGCAATCAAGTGACAAGAATTCAACAGACATTATTGGCATAAAAATTGTTTAAAAATAGTAAAAATTTTAGTGCACGTTTTAACAATTAGAAAAGGTAGTTCTTCCTCATAGAGCCATATGGGAATTGCAGGTTTCCAAGCATTTCTGGATTGATGAGTATTATTACCTCTTTTAACAATGACTACTTAAAATGTGTTAGTGATACTTAATCATTTAAGAAAATACATTTAGTTGTTCTTTCTTAATTTGATCCCCTGGTTGAACACCGGCCGCTGCGCCACTAGATCACACTGATTTCTTAATATCTTTAGCAAATAACTAGATTACAACTAAACAGAAATTATATTAATATGTTTTTGTTGCTGTATTGCACACAGCACACCATCCACCATGGGTGCTTCTTGCCATTACACCCACTGCTGCTGTGATAATTACTAGCTCCTAGGGATCCTAAACTATGTAGATTTTCCCCTCAGCATATACAGGATCAAATTTATATGAATATAACATATGTTCTTTTCTTCTGAGCTGATTACTATTGTATTTGATAACCCCAATATGTGTTATTAGATGACCAGTTCACATGCTTGCATTACAGCTTACAGTCGCAGGAATTTTTTTTTGGTATAAATAATGCACTGAAGTCTTTACTTATTAACAGCATGTAATCCTGGAATTTTTCAGGATGCTGCCTGTTTCATAGAGAGTTCAGAATTGTCACACCCCCTCCTTTTGCTGGGATGCCGATGAAACCTGCTCTTCATTACTGTGACTGCCAAGATTAAAAGCACTTAAGTCATAGAAGACATTCTGGTAACAGAACAATAACCTCACAAAACAACAACATCTCACAGCCCACAAAATGGAAATGATGTTTATCATATTTTCTATGTAAGACACTTCTCTGAAAATGCTATAAAAATGCTTATAAACACCTGAAAAACACACAAGAAAACCTGAAAAATGTTTGAAATATGGTTGGAAAAAGCTTGAAAGACAAAAACAAACACTGGAAATTTACAGTGCTCTAGTGTGAATGGTCCCATATTGTTTATATAATACAGATAAAACTACACCCTGTATGTTTCAACAGCTGAATAGCACATATAACAGTGCATGGCATCTACTTTTCAGCAAAAAACTCAAATGCCCATACAAGGACGCAAGATTTATGTATAAGGATTAAAATATCACAGCCTAAAAAGAAGCACTTTATCAGGAGCAGATTCACATAAGACAAGCTATAAACATAAAATATCTCTATTATATTAAAAAAGTTTTCTGTAATGTTCAAGTTATTCAGCCTTGACCACTCCATTCCACACGGCTCATCCAATCATTACTCCTACTGCTCACATCCTCTCTCCATACCACTCTCAGTGCTGCTAACTTGCCCTTCAATGCAGTCACTTATAATGGCAAGGCAGAAAAGCTAATTATCTATTCAGGAACGTTGAATTTTAGATTGCCATAGAAGAACAGCGGCAAGAGCGGAAAAAACAAATTATCTATTCAAGAACGTTGAATTTTAGATCTCCATAGAAAAATACAGGCAACAGCTGATAATGAACGTTGTAAAAAAGAAAATGAACAAAAAAAGAGCTGCACATAATTTAATTCAAGAACAAAGAGAGGCATCCAATAAACGAGAAAGAGAAAAATATGTAAACAGAAATGTAACAAGCAATGTTTATAGAATGTAAGTTAGAGGATTAAAGTAATTCATAATATTGTTTTTGATGAGGCATTAATGTAATTTAATTTCTTATTTACTTTTTATTACGTTTTACTTTTTTACTTCTATTTTTACTTCTTACTATGTTTTATTATTTATTGGTATTTACAAGACAGTTGTAGTGAAACATTCAAATAACTAATTTTCTATCTATAATAACTAAGGACCAAACTGTTTTCTTCCCGTGCCCTGCACACTCTTCTATATACCAACTCTTTAAATACAATCGCTTTCTCTAACAGAAGGGCACCCTGATGCCCAGCGGGGGTTGGCAAGCAAAGCCCCATGGTGCCACATTAAAAAAAATTAATGCTACTAAATGAACAAACATAGCTCAGTGGTTACACCATTCTGGATGAAGAGAAATTCAGTTACCTAAACTTGATTGAATAGCAGAACACACTTGTACATTTTTAACTGTGTAATGCAGTTAGTGATATGCGGCACCACTCCAAGTTTTCAACAGCTGAAATCGCATGGAATAGCAGTGTGTCAGTTTGCAAACCTAACCAAAGATATGCCACTTATTACTTATTTCTAAATAACTGAACAGTAGCATGTTTAAACATTCTTTTACACTGTTTAGCATGTTATTTCTGCTACTATTTTGTGTAGGGACTCTACATTTGTAATATTCTTTTATGTAAAAGAATGTAATGTTCTTTTATGTAAAAAAAACAGAAAAATCTACAAGGAGGTAGTAACCTGAAAACAGCAGCACAGAGACATCGGGGGAAGAAGTGAAGAAAGAAAAAAAACGGGAAAAAAAAACAAAAAAACACACATACTCCTTAAAGTCCTATAATGCACTTTTGATTTGCTTTGCATTTTCCACTGCTGTCTAATGTATTCTGTAATTTCAAATGATTACCAATGCCTTTTTAAAGGAAATAAGAACCATCGCGACCTCTGTCTATCTTGCTTGTTCATTATTAGTTAATCTGTCTAACTGGCTTCTGCATTGCTGGAAGTTTACAATTTTAACACTCAGGAAGTATGCCATTAATTTTCTATAAATTTCATTGTTCTTATATGTACTTTGTTATAAATTCCACAAGAACAAATAAGCCTGCAAAATACAAGTCTTAATCAATATAGAATTCAAATAATTCTGAAAAACTGTCAAACTAAATTTTGTTTTGAACATATATTTTAATAGTGGCATTTTATAGAAGCTTCATTACATAACATTAACCGATTAATAGGAAATGTTAATTTAAAAATATTAAAGACAAACATTTAAGTACATGAACATTACTATAGTTGTCTACAATAAATTTTGTGTTTTTTTTTTTTTGTTTCAAATCATTCAAATCAAATTCAGCCTTGGTGGAACCTTCTGATTCTTTGCATAATCTCATTCTGTGTTTTTTGATTGAAAATTAATTTTCTGTTTCACAAGGAACATTACTTACTCTATATTATGATAATTATTACTGTCCAAAATAAATTTTATGATATCATTTTTAGTCATATTGCCCACAAAATGCATGAGATGGTTATTTACTGCTCACATTGTGAAATTCCCTTGATATGGTTTACTTTTAAAGAACTTAATATAAATGTTTCTGTACCAAAATTAATATATCGTGGAAAAAACTAGTGGCGCACATTAGGTTAAAACTATCACTTGTGAAATGGGAATAGACAAAGTACTTCCAGAAATTATGGGAGTTAGGTATGATCTGTGAGTGATGGGTATTAAAGTTAAAGCAACTAAGGCCAGTGTCAGACTACATGAGCATGTAGGAAAGAGTGTCAGAGAGCATGTGACACTTAATGACTGCAGTTACTGGATCACATTGCCCTGAGGATTTCAGATTATAATAATAAATAATAATAATTCATTACAATTATATAGTGCTTCTCAGTACTCAAAAGCACTATCCATACAGGGAGGAACCGGGAAGCGAACCCACAATCTTCCACAGTATTCTTACTGCAAAGCAGCAGCACTACCACGGCGCCACCTATGAGATTAGATCTCTAGGAATTTTAGCAGATAATGAATTACAACCAATTGGTTGTCAATTTCTTGCATATACAGGTACCCATCCTAACAAAATCAAACTTGTCGTGGTTAGTCACACAGCACTAAAATTGAATGAAGGTCACAATAATGTATTTTGACCATCAATGATTCCCTAAGTTTATGTTAATGACGACTACAACTGAAAATTATTAGAAGAATTTTGTGGTGTGATATAGGCTTAAGCACAGATAAGCTACAGCCAAATGGTAAGAATGGTGCAAAATCCAGATTATGTCATGTACCCTAATCCTGTGTGAGATATGCAGTATAATGCTTCTCACTATGATAAAAATAAATTAAACAAATAAAACCACTATCTAATGTTTAATAAAATAAAGCTGCTAGCTTTCTCAGAAATGACACCCATCACCATGCAAATGTGGTATTGCAAAATCACCCATTAATTGTACATTAAGTGTCCAACTATTAAAATATCTCAGAAAAATTGCCAAATGTAGACTTAATCATATTTCTAATATTACCTGTGTCAAATCGTTTCACAGGAGATTCTTCTTCTACTTCACTGTCACCACAAGCACTCCGGGATCTTTTTCGTGGCTGAAGTAGAGTCTCCAATCTTGGAATAACCACCGACAGAAATGTTTTGGTCCCTAGTTGAGGTGAACTAGGCTGAACGTCAGTTACTTTTCCAGGTTTTTGTGGACTTACACTTTTAGATTTTCGAAAGAGCACAGATGTACGTCTGTTGACATCAATTGAAGATTCTGCAAAAGCTGATGGGGCCAACATACTGACATCACTGTCTTTAGGCAAGTGTTCTTGAGTATGTCCATTTAAACTTTCTTTTAATGGGGAAATTCCACCTCCTTTTTCATTATCAAACTTAACTCTTTTATATAATTTATTGTTCTCAGGACTAAGTTCAATTGGCTTGAGTGTAGGTGGTTCTGAATTGCTGTCAGAATTTAAAGGTGGCAAAGAATCAGATGGTTCTAGCGTTGGCGGCAAGGACTTGTCCCCTGCAAGAATGAAGAAGAAGAAAAAAAAAAACTAAAAACCACAACATAACTAATTTCAATCAACCACATAAACTAATATTAGTAGAAACAACTAGATCATGAAGCTTCAAAGTGAACAGAGGCCTACTTGTTCATTCAGCTTTTATTCAAAATTGCGTCAGTACTCACAAACGCGATTTAATAAAAACATTTGCAACAGTCCTGCAGTAAACTTCCACCACCTACTGATGGACCCAAAAAAGCTGTGCTTAGAATATGAATGATAAAGCAACTGCTGTTGACAAACATTTATTAGTTTTTGCAGGGCAGTATATTTATTGGCACAGATAGATATGAAAATATCAAGTAAATTTAGATTCCTTTAAAAAGGTATTCAAGTTACAGTATCCTTAATAAATTAAAAAAGTCAAAATAAAAGGGAGGATAGTGAATCCTTAAGCAATAAAAACTAGGAACATAGGCAAATAAGAACACTCTCTACAATTAATGAGCAACTTCCATGTACTTACTAAAAATGAAGAGCATGCAGTGTGAATAGTTTGTTGGTACTGTTAAGCCCCCATGGTAATTTACTGACAGAGTTTAGGTGAAGCAGAAGGCTCTTATAACATCTCAAAATGCTGAAAAATTGAATCATACTTTTCTTTTAGGCAGAGTACACAACTATTATGTATACTTCACAGGACTACTTAAATATATAAAGTGACTGCGGCTAGTTTAAATTGCAGAAGCAAGAATCTTAACCAGTAAAAGAAAATCTGAGTATATCATTGGTCAATGCATTTATCACACTAGTTATTTGTGTCCTGTACAACTGATTTTAAAATGCTGTTAAATTATCCATAAACCTCTGACTCTGTATAATCTTTCACCTCCATATATTTTGGTGTGTCTGTCCCCTTATGTTCCCAGCCATAATCTTAGACCCTGAAATGCTGGTTTCCTTATTATTTCAAAAGTAAAGTGCAGTACCGATTTTCCTGCAGTACTACTGATGATAACTATTAAAAAAGCTAACACACTTACATTATTGGAATTTTGGTATCAACCAGTAATACCAGTAATGCCTGTTTTTATGTGGCATTGGACAACCCCATAAGACTCCCCAATGAATTTCTTGAAATTCCACGAAGCCTATATTTTAAATGGCATGAACAATAATGCAAGTACAAACTTTCATGAAATACGACAACAGTTTTTGAGTGATGTGAGATTTCTCATACCACACTCCACTCATCATTTCCATTGATCACTGGTGCGGAATGTAGCCTTCACTGTAAAATCAAAGTGACAAAATCTCTGTTGTCAAACCAAAACAATATGCCTAAGTAATTATCACCAGATGGACAATTTTCACATAACTCCAATTCAGAGACAAGGTTGTAATGAATATTTGAAAGTAACATGCATAAATTTCAAGAATTTTGACTCACTGACCTCTTAACCTTAAACCACTCAGAAACAACCCTCTACACCTCAACTAGCACCAGACACCTCTCAGATGACAAAGTCTTGCAAATGTAGAACTCCAAAAGTGCTTTATTCTGTAAATATACTGTATAAATGTGCTGCATGTCTCCATAAATGGATATGTGTCTTCTGTTGTTGTTTCTTTATATGAAAACTGACATAGATCAGAATGGGAGAATCATACGTGTGACTAGTAGCCTACATGTCACACACTGTAAAGGCAATGCAATTTTTTTTTTTTTTTTTTTTTTAAAACAACACATTCAATTATTTATGAAAAAGTTATATCTTACAGTGTGTGGCCATCTCATATTTTGTGATTAACACAAAACACATTAATAACAAAATAAAAAAGTAGTTTAATATATTTTGGTTTTCCAGGTTGCACTAATTGCAAAGCTTAAGGGAGACTGAACTGCATTGTTATGGCACTGTATTCATAATTAGTGCCCAATTGATAAAAGATATTTTTAAACTTATAATGCTATTAATACGTGGGTCTTAAAGATGACCTATTACTGATATACAGTACTGTATACTAATGGTATATTTAAGAATTGTGTTTTAATTGAAAAAATCTTAATAAAAAAAGAATTTCACAGAACTGTAGGCAGGGCAATCGAATTTAAACAGTAGCATTATTTTCTGAGCAATAATGACTGATAATAGACTGGCTGGTGAAAAAGCTGACCGATCTTCTGCCCTTCTGTTGAGTCCCTCACCTTTTTAAAGAAAAACCTCTGACTACTGTAAATACTTCATATGCTTAATTAATAATGTGGTTTTGAATATTATACTGTAATGAAATAAGGCAACAATATTACTTGTGTATTTTATTGTAGTTCATTTGTTCAATGGTAATCACTTTTGTCTATAGCACTTCTTTAGTTCTCATTTTCCCTCTTCCTTTTATTTATTTAGGTAGCTTGCTACATGGCACTTGAAGTCATAATCATCTTGACAGATGGTCACTAAACTAGATTTCTTCCCTTGAAAGTAGTGTTGGATAAAAGCCTCTGCTAAATGAATAAATGCCCTACAGGATTTCCCAGTGCAACTGGCTGCGTGGAAGGAACATATATCTTTACCAAGAAGATGTATGCTCTATTCTATTTTAAGATATTATGAGTTCCCATGCACAAAATTACAACTATTGAGGCCAAATGTTCGGGGTGTTATGTTTAAACAAGGTAAGTTACCTTTGAAAGGGTGAGTGCTGTTCCAATTCTTTTACAAATTTGTACATGGAAGCAAGTAACCTATGGTTTCTTTTGGTATGTAATTACAGGATAATACAGGGATCAACACAGACAGGATACTGTGTGTGATTTTGAATGTTAACAAATAGAATAACTAAATATGCTGAACACTTAACGCCATGACTCAGACTTTCTGGATATGAATAACATTGAAAAAAACAAAATACAATGTTAGTTTAGGGCACATTTCATTTAAAACAAATATTGTCAGTGGTATATTTTGCACAAATTATTAATATACAGTGATCCCTCACTATATCGCGCTTCGCCTTTCGCGGCTTCACTCCATCGCGGATTTTATATGTAAGCATATTTAAATATATATTGCGGATTTTTCGCTGCTTTGCGGGTTTCTGCGGACAATGGGTCTTTTAATTTCTGGTACATGCTTCCTCAGTTGGTTTGCCCAGTTGATTTCATACAAGGGACGCTATTGGCAGATGGCTGAGAAGCTACCCAACTTACTTTCTCTCTCTCTCTCTCTTGCGCTAACGTAGGGGGGTGTGAGCAGGGGGGCTGTGTGCAGCTGCTTCCTGAAGGACATGCTGCACGGTGCTTCGCATACTTAAAAGCTCAAAGAGCACGTATTGATTTTTGACTTTGTTTTTCTGTGGCTCTCTCTCTGTCTCTTCCTGCTCCTGACATAGGGGGTGTGAGCTGCCGCCTTCAACAGCTTTGTACCGGCGGTGCTTCGCATACTTAAAAGCCAAAAAGCCCTATTGATTTTTTTTTGACTGCTTGCTTTGTTCTCACAGTTTAAACTTTTGAAAAAGAGACAAATGTTTGTTTGCAGTGTTTGAATAACGTTCCTGTCTCTCTACAACCTCCTGTGTTTCTGCGCAAATCTGTGACCCAAGCATGACATTCTAAAAATAACCATATAAACATATGGTTTCTACTTCGCGGATTTTCCTATTTCGCGGGTGGCTCTGGAACGCAACCCCCGCGATGGAGGAGGGATTACTGTACTACATAAAGGTTACACGGATTTCACTGATTAATTGTAATACGCTTTTACTCTAATCAGTGATAATTCTCCACATCATCTCCCTTTTCTTGCCAACTGCCGCATTGCTTCTCTTTTGGAGAATATGCCAACAATCTTCATGCACTGTCACCAGTACCTCTTGCTCTACTGGCATGAAGGTTGTTCTCTGTTTTCCGGACTTTTAATCCATAGCTGATTGGCTGTTCAGTGCTCGACTCATAAGGACTTGTGAATAATGCACATTAATACAGATCAATGTATCTGGGATTATGCAAGTCAAGTGAAATCCAGCATTCTGGCACTGGCTAATCCATTGGTTCAAAATCTCGGTATAGCAAACTGGGATTCATTTTGAAATCCAGGATTATCTAATCTGTCATTTTGGAACAGACCCTAAGAGTATGCTTCCCATAGGTTTATTCATCTTTTTTTTTTTTTTTTTTTTTTAAGCTTTTAAAATGCCTTGGTCATTTGATATGCACATAGTACAATTGCTGAAACAAAGTGTACCCTTTTATTAGACTTAATAGCCTACTACAAAGTTTAAATTTGCATATCTCCCAGGCTCCCATTTGTCATGTGATCCACACAAACCTCTCGCATTAGCAGATTCTGAAAACAATCATAAAAGATGAGAGACTAAGCTAAGACAGAAGGCTACAAAAGTGACCAAAGTGACCATCGCAAAAGAAGTAGTAGTTTTATGCATTTTAAATACATAAACTAAAGGGTACTAATCATTGGTAATAATATTGAAAATAAATTTTAAAAATGATACTTGCCCTAGCTGAGCCAAATACATTTAATTTGCTGAAAGAGTTGGACTGCCCATGGATAGCTTAAGGTGCCTTTTTCCCTTTTCTTCTGCAGCTGTTTGCCTGATTAAACTTTATTAACTAACACGTTCAAGTGAAGACATTACATAACTGATTTGATTCAATGTAATTTGAAGATACAGGAGTTATCAAAAGTGTAAAGATAATGATAAGTATTGATTTTAACATTTTAAAATTACTTCAGCTTTCATTTTTATATTGATACTGTGGTCTGCATTACAAATGCAGTATTGGTTCACCATTCCTAGAGGTGCAGCCATAATTTCCAGCCACTTATAGGGGTTAATATGGCATCCTCACAATCTTCAGAGCCTTCACTAGTACACTTAATTGACAAAGGGGGCAGCTGGAGTGACATCTGGAAGTACTTTAGGCTTTGCAGCCAATGGGGACTGAAAACCACAAGAAAATATACAAGGGGATTAACACAATTAATTTAGTCAAACACTTAAAGGCACTGACAGTTGAAGCAAACATGGAGCTGCAGCACCCTTAACTTACCTATGCAGCACCCCTTGGATGACTGCGTCCTAGGCAGCTGCCAAAAATCACCTAATGGGTTTTCTGCCTCTGCTTAAAAGACTGTCACAGAAGTCAATACTTGGAATTTTGAGAGGTATCTTATTTCTAAATTATGGAAACATTAATAAGTATAACTTGTAAACTACTGTGTTTGGGATGCAGCATACATTTTTTTCTACAGGTTAAAACTTTTTAGCTAAATGGTTAACTCGTTAAGATAGAAATACGCAATTATTTTTACCTGCGGGCTAGTTTTATTCTATGCTTTTCACTCTAGGGCAACATTGTTTGTTTAGTGCTGGGGTCCCTTCACTCCCTCAATTTTTAAACTGTTGCTGTGAAGTGTGCTGCTGTAGCGTGTTATACTCTTTTATTACATAGGGTTTAAAAATTATATTTCATCCAAGTTACTATAAAGTATAGTATACAGCGCATCCGGAAAGTATTCACAGCGCATCACTTTTTCCACATTTTGTTATGTTACAGCCTTATTCCAAAATGGATTAAATTCATTTTTTTCCTCACAATTCTACACACAACACCCCATAATGACAACGTGAAAAAAGTTTACTTGAGGTTTTTGCAAATTTATTAAAAATAAAAAAATTGAGAAAGCACATGTACATAAGTATTCACAGCCTTTGCCATGAAGCTCGAAATTGAGCTCAGGTGCATCCTGTTTCCCCTGATCATCCTTGAGATGTTTCTGCAGCTTAATTGGAGCCCACCTGTGGTAAATTCAGTTGATCGGACATGATTTGGAAAGGCACACACCTGTCTATATAAGGTCCCACAGTTGACAGTTCATGTCAGAGCACAAACCAAGCATGAAGTCAAAGGAATTGTCTGTAGACCTCCGAGACAGGATTGTCTCGAGGCACAAATCTGGGGAAGGTTACAGAAAAATTTCTGCTGCTTTGAAGGTCCCAATGAGCACAGTGGCCTCCATCATCCATAAGTGGAAGAAGTTCGAAACCACCAGGACTCTTCCTAGAGCTGGCCGGCCATCTAAACTGAGCGATCGGGGGAGAAGGGCCTTAGTCAGGGAGGTGACCAAGAACCCGATGGTCACTCTGTCAGAGCTCCAGAGGTCCTCTGTGGAGAGAGGAGAACCTTCCAGAAGGACAACCATCTCTGCAGCAATCCACCAATCAGGCCTGTATGTTAGAGTGGCCAGACGGAAGCCACTCCTTAGTAAAAGGCACACGGCAGCCCGCCAGGAGTTTGCCAAAAGGCACCTGAAGGACTCTCAGACCATGAGAAACAAAATTCTCTGGTCTGATGAGACAAAGATTGAACTCTTTGGTGTGAATGCCAGGCGTCACATCTGGGGGAAACCTGGCACCATCCCTACAGTGAAGCATGGTGGTGGCAGCATCATGCTGTGGGGATGTTTTTCAGTGGCAGGAACTGGGAGACTAGTCAGGATAAAGGGAAAGATGACTGCAGCAATGTACAGAGACATCCTGGATGAAAACCTGCTCCAGAGTACTCTTGACCTCAGACTGGGGCGACGGTTCATCTTTCAGCAGGACAACGACCCTAAGCACACAGCCAAGATATCAAAGGAGTGGCTTCAAGACAACTCTGTGAATGTCCTTGAGTGGCCCAGCCAGAGCCCAGACTTGAATCCAATTGAACATCTCTGGAGAGATCTTAAAATGGCTGTGCACCGACGCTTCCCATCCAACCTGATGGAGCTTGAGAGGTGCTGCAAAGAGGAATTGGCAAAACTGGCCAAGGATAGGTGTGCCAAGCTTGTGGCATCATATTCAAAAAGATTTGAGGCTGTAATTGCTGCTAAAGGTGCATCGACAAAGTATTGAGCAAAGGCTGTGAATACTTATGTACATGTGATTTCTCAGTTTTTTTTATTTTTAATAAATTTGCAAAAACCTCAAGTAAACTTTTTTCACATTGTCATTATGGGGTGTTGTGTGTAGAATTCTGAAGAAAAAAATGAATTTAATCCATTTTGGAATAAGGCTGTAACATAACAAAATGTGGAAAAAGTGATGCGCTGTGAATACTTTCCAGATGCACTGTATATAACTATACTATATAAGTGCTGGAACTTTTCAGTGCTCAATAACAAACAGTGGCATGACTCCTTCGTGTGGTTATTTACTTTTTAGTTGTGCTTCAGATTGTGCATTAATGCATCAGTACTCATTAGCAGCTCAAAAAAAGCACATCTCATGGAGCAGCACATTAACATGCTAGTCTTTTCTTGGAAAAAAAATTGTAAATTACAAACACGTCGTAGTTTGTTTACACAAAAATGCAATATACACAGTTTGCATTTATACAAAACCTTTAAATCTGTTAATAATAATAAATGGGTGTGTGTTACCATTCTGAAGACTACATTAATGTTCTTCAGACTTGAAGACGTAATGTTTGTTTTTACATTTTTATGTATATTGTATACAAAAGATTGTAATATGCATTCAATTAACATTTTTTTTAATTTTTACATTTCATTGCTCTACCACAGTAACAGTATTTGCTTTCATTAATGTAAGAAAACTGTTGATCGAATTTAAACCTAACTTAATAATGTTTATAGAACGTTACTCTTGGCATTTACAAAAGATCGCACTACTTGAAGTACTTTTAATGACTAAAATTTTTATTATTTGTTTTCATCAATGCAAAGATTTTAATGAATACATAACTACAATTTAAATAAATACTTTTTTTTTATTAAGTTGTGTAATATACTGTATTGGGTATTGAAAAATATTTTTGAGTATAATATCAAAGTTACAAATTTGGTATTGTGACAACCTTAGAATGCACTTACAAAAAAGAGAGCATTTTGTTTACCTTATTGGAGAAAGAGCTGCCAGTTTAATAGGAAGAAACAATATTAAGTTGATGACAAAATTATTTACTGAAAATTAAGTAGTCCTATCAAGCAACTGCTTCATTTCACAGAAGCAAGGTTAGCTGCCTTAGAAAGGTAAACCTCTGCTCTTTCAAAATCTGACAGACTCTACTTCTCGAAAACCAAAGTTTTTTGACAGAGCAGTCAAATTAAAAATAAGTTACAAATTAAAAGTAAGTTACATGTAAGTTTGAAAGTACTTTTTTTATGATTATGGTAATGCCACAGCAAAAGCATACACCAAAAGGGAAAAAAAAAAAGAAAAGAAAGGTTCTGGCAGTACACGGGCAACTTTCATTTAAATACAAGAGCCATCAAAACCCAAAGCATCTTTGAGTACTGAGAAAAGCACTATATAAATATAATGAATTTTTATTATTATTATTATCTTCACCACCATCTTTTTTTCAGTCTAGCACCGACCATTGGGTGCATAGGTCCATCTCAGTACAACAAGCCACAAATCAGCCCAAAAAAAGCAGCTGAAGTCCTTACAAGGCACATGCACGGCACTACTCTTAGCTATAGAATTTTTCACTTTTCTTTTTGTTTTAAACTCGCTCATCTACAAATCAAGAAGCACTTATGGCACTGTTGCATGTGCTTGCCTGCAACACTGCACATCAGGATTCCAGCTGAAACATAGTGTGATGTACTTTGCTGTCAAACAGGCACAGGAAGAGTGGTTTAAGATCAAGAGTAATACAGGTTAGTTAGTAAGACCATGACAGGCTGAGAACAGCAAGCAAAGTTAAAGAGCAGTAACAGGCAGGCAGGTTGAAGACGGACTTGTTTCATTGTTTTGGAGAAGACCAATATGCAGCAGCAGAGTACTGTTTATATTGTAGTATTCACCATAAAAAGCCATTCAGAACCTATGGACTCAACCATAAAAGCGGGATCATCACAGTATCAAGTCAGGGTCTGTGCCATCTGACTATGTTTCTCCTTTAGAGATGCAGCAATATTTTAATAATGGTGGCCTGACTATTTTTAATTATACCTCATTGTTTTGGGGTTATGTGTCAAGCCAGCAGCCACGCAAGACAGAGACTAATTGTGGGACACTAGCATGTTTGCTGGAAAGGCTCTATAAAGTTGGTGTGTTAAAGTGCTGTAATAAAAGGAAAATCTGAATTAAGGGAGCTTTTTCCCCCCATTTGCTTTAAAGAGAAGTTCTTAGCATAAAACAAAAGCAGTTCAAATTATAACTGAATCTATAGAAATGAATTATAACTTTGATCTGACAGCCTAGTGCTTATCTGCAAAATTTCCTAGTGCAGGTCTATCAAGCAGCTGAGACAAATGTACTTTTTCAAATAACTGTAAAAGTTCTGAACATGTTTGAAAAAGCAAAAATTACATCTTCATGCAAACACTATCTACAGATAAAGGAGATATACAGTACTTGAACAAATAAAAAATTGACATAGTTTATTCATTCACATACTCTACATTAACAAAAATGCAGGTATGTCATATGGTAAAGGTTAAGCAGAACCTTACATTTATCACTTCAAATCCATAAAATTAGAATCAGGAGTTCCAGATTAGGTAACAATGATAACATCCTTATCAAGTATGCAAATGGAACATATCTTATTTAAAGCACAGATATCTAGAGCCTGGTATTATTTTCTATTGATGTATGTAGTGCCATCATGTCAAGATCAAAAGAGTACTTTCCCAAAGGAGACCATTACATCTATCGATATTTTTGTTGATTGAAATAAATGAATGGAAACCAAATTTTCCTCATGTTTGTTTCAAGTATATAATCTTTATCTGTAGGCTCGGTTTACATGAAGATCTACTGTATGCTTGTTCAAATATGTAGAAAAGTCAACAATTTCCACAGGGTGTACTTACTTTCTTCATATGACTGCATAACCATTTGAAAATGAAACTTCAGTTTTTTACTGCATACAAGTCTGACCTTTGAAACATACAGGTTATTAGTTACTGAGTGAAAACCTTGTGCTCACATGAGCAGCTGGTGCAGTAGCCATTCTGGAAGGATGTGAAGTCAATAGGGAAACAAAGAATAACACTGAATACCGTATACGAACTTCAAGTATGACAGTAAGTAAATGAATAACTTCTATACATCTTCTATAAAAAATGCCTTATTGTCAAACCTGGTGACAATAAATGTGGCTGAAATCTACCAATTTGGAGCTGTTGGGATTGTTTAGCACCTACTTGTTAACACTTCTTCGCTTCATTGCACACATCATTTAACAGGACAACAAGAACATTTATATAGCACATTCTTCTAGAAACACTGTAGCTCAACGTGAGCGGCTTTTCAAACTGAGACCATTCATACTAAAAAAAATAATTCAATAAAAGTACTTTGGTGTAGAGAGTTTCAGCATCATATCATATATATGGAAGTTCTACTGATATGGAGACCAAATATTGGCCTATATCTCCCACAGTCCAAAGACATGCAGGTTAGGTGGATTGGCGATTCTAAATTGGCCCTAGTGTGTGCTTGGTGTGTGGGTGTGTTTGTGTGTGTCCTGCGGTGGGTTGGCACCCTGCCCAGGATTGGTTCCCTGCCTTGTGCCCTGTGTTGGCTGGGATTGGCTCCAGCAGACCCCCGTGACCCTGTGTTCGGATTCAGCGGGTTGGAAAATGGATGGATGGATGGCATATATCAGCAACCAAAATTATTGGTTGGGCCCTATTTGTAACCAATCGATGTCTACTTTGAATATTAATAAATAGTATTTTAAAAAATATAATATAATTAGACAATATTACAAATAAAGCATTAGCAATTTCTTCTTTATTGTCTTGTGTATTGTTCATATAGTATATGACAAGCTTTTGTATTTTTCATGGATGTTTTTTGATGTCGTTTTCTGTTGTCCAGTGTTTGTCGCTTAAACAGCTGTGTCAGACTATGCATATTTGTGTAGTTTATGTTTTAATTTAAAATACAATAGACCCCCGCGAAGTCACAGTTCAGGGTTTGCGGATTTTTCCTTAGAACCTAACTATTAATTGTTAGCGGAAAGCACAAATATCCTCCGCAATTTTTTATGGCTTTATTCGTGGCAATACTGTGCTGTAGAGAGAACCGGAAGCAACCACTGAGGGAAACGCGGTTTGGGATGGTGAAAATAGCCAATCCAAGAGTGTTATTCATTTCTCCTTGCTGATGATTGACTGCTGCCCTGTGACGCGTCTCCAGCTGAGTGGGTTTACCACCGCGGTTTGGGATAGTGAAAGTAGCCAATCCGAGAGCGTTATTCATTTATCCTTGCTGATGATTGACTGCTGTACTGTGAGGTGTCTCCAACTGAGTGTCCTCGTGTTTCTTAAATGCACAAGATGTTGACGAAATGCCCTGCACCTTCTAAGGCTTCTGGCACTGAGCCTAAGCGCCAGAAGAAGTTTAAAACACTCCAGGAGAAGGTTGAACTACAGGATTTGCTCTGGGAACTAAAACGTTATGCTGCAGTAGCGCACCACTATGGCATTAATGAAAGCACTGCACACTACATAAAGACGAACGAGTTACCGAGCCGGAGTACCGTATCTGTAAGTTTCTGGGATAGTGCCAAAAAGGTAATGACCGAAAGGAATAAAAATATCGTCAGGATTAAATCTGCCTTGGCATTGTGGATCACAGACTACAGGAAGAAAAACATCCCCTTGGACGGTAGCATCATCCATGAGAATGCACGGAAATTGTAGCAGCAGTTTGCTACAAGAGACAATGTAGCAACTTCCCATCACAATGTTCCTGAAACACTATACAGAAAAGCCAGCACGAAACCCCACCAGAATAAGACCCGTCCAAAGATACGACTCCTCCTGAAGCGCCACCCAAGGAGTTTTAAAGCCTATGCATTGTACTGTACAGCTACTTCATCATCATCATCAATATCATTCATCATTGGTGAGTACCCGTACATTTTACTGTATTTTAATTAAATGAAATTATTACGTATTTACTCTACTTATAACAAAGAAAACGACAGCACATAACAAAGAAAAAGTGCTACGCATGAATTACAATACGCATAGCAGTAACATCGGTATTTTACATTCTAGCACCACGGGAGACATAGCAGTACAGTACTGTACAGTAGACGGGTTTACCTTTACATTCTGTTTTAAGGTAATGTATTAAGGTTATATTTTAGGTAATGTATTAATGTATTAAGCGGAGTTTGCAACAAAATTAAAGTGCTTTGGGGGCATACTGTATTTAGGGTTTAAACTATAAAAATAGGCATTTAAAAGGCATTTTTAACCACATCCAAAAGTCGCGTTTTTTCACAATTCGCGGGTGCGGTAATGAACATCACTATGTGATTAATGTCATTTTTTTTTTTTTACTGTGAAGCTCTGAGCAGCAGCCATTGGTTAGAATACTAATAACACAAAGGTTATGATTTATTTAAATAAAAAAAAATTAAAAAAAAAACTTCATTTACAGTTGCTAGCTTAAAAATGTAAAATTGCATTCTACAGTGGTGCTGAGAGAACCTTCATTTTTTAATCAGTTACTGTACAATGGTATGTGCAGTTACTGAATATGACTCTACAGTGTCAAATAGCACATTTGAAAGGATTTTTAACTGGGAATTAAAATATTTTAATATCAGAAATGTACTATATTATAAATTAATTTTACCCAAATTCACTAGAATGATCAGATGTATTGTGAAATATATGAAAGAATATAGGGTAAACATAGGGTATATATATATATATATATATATATATATATATATATATATATATATATATATATATATATAAATATAGGGCAAATATAAAGATAGGGTGAGAAGCTCAGTCATCCGGGAGGGGCTCAGAGTAGAGCCGCTGCTGCTCCGCATCGAGAGGAGTCAGATGAGGTGGCTCGGGCATCTGATCAGGATGCCTCCTGGACGCCTCCCTGGTGAGGTGTTTCGGGCACGTCCAACCGGGAGGAGGCCCCAGGGAAGACCCAGGACACGCTGGAGGGACTGTCTCTCCCGGCTGGCCTGGGAACGCCTTGGGATTCTCCCGGAAGAGCTAGAAGAAGTGGCCGGGGAGAGGGAAGTCTGGGCATCTCTGCTCAAGCTGCTGCCCCCGCGACCCGACCTCGGATAAGCGGAAGAGGATGGATGGATGGATGAAAGAATATTTCAGAAACTACAGTAATGTGAAAGATCCTAATAGATAGATAGATAGATAGATAGATACTTTATTAATCCCAATGGGAAATTCACATTCTTCAGCAGCAGCATACTGATACAATAAATAATATTAAATTCAATAAATAAAAATAGAAAAATAAAAGTAGAAAAGTACTTTATATTATTGATGTCTCTGTTTCTCTAACAGTACTACTCTGCATTTATGATTTTAATAAGCATGCGTAGAATAAAAAAATAATAAATTGTTATTTAAACTGGTGAGGAAGACAGGCTCTACTGTAGGCACGGAGCTGGACAGTTTGACATCTGTGGCAGAGCGACGGGCACTGAGCAGGCTCCTGTCAATCATGGAGAATTCACTGCATCCACTAAACAGTGTCATCTCCAGACAGAGGAGCAGCTTCAGCGACAGACTGCTGTCACTGTCCTGCTCCACTGACAGACTGAGGAGATCGTTCCTCTCCCACACTATGCGACTCTTCAATTCCACCCAGGGGGGTAAACGTTAACATTATTCAAAGTTATTGTCTGTCTGTATACCTGCATTGTTAGAACTCTTTAATTTAATATTTTCTTTATCAGCATGCTGCTGCTGGAGTATGTGAATTTCCCCTTGGGATTAATAAAGTATCTATCTATCTATCCATCCATTTATAATCTGACTATACTCAACCTACAGAACTACACATGTATGGCATTTTGAGACTACTATAGGTTGACTAAAAACTGAATCTAGCCTGCTGAACCAAATACAAACAAATACTGTAATTGACCTTTACCAATCTGCATTTAAGTGTCAGTCCCTAAACATAAAAATAAAGTTCTAATTGCAAGCGATAAAGTTCTGTTCAGCTAACAGCTGAAAAATAATGAAAAATATGGTCTCCACATACTAAAATAAGTTCATCAGTGACAAAGCCTTTAAAGAGTAACAATTATATAGTAAAGAACACATTGAGAATTTGTGTCAATTTCTGCAATATCACATGACTTTATAATTTTAAAGACATTTTTGTAGTTAGAATGGGATTGGGGGGTAATCAATAATGCCAAAACATAAATTTACTTCTGCTCAGGTTTGTGAGGTGAGCCTCTCTCAGTAGCAACAAACTCAAGAGAGGAACAGTCATAAATAAAATGTTACAAGCACAGCCACATTCACACATGACTAATTTAGGGAAGTCATTCTGACAAGGTGTTTAAGGACTGGAGATAAATGAATAGCTACAATGAACATATATGCAATCAATAAAGGTAACAGTCAAAAGAAAAGTTAACCAGAGAAGCTTTGATATGGGATGACAAAGCTTCACTATAAATATTGCTACATATTTTAGAAAACTTGGGATGCATGTTCTCCCCGTGTCTACGTGGGTTCCCTCCCACAGTCCAAAGACATGCAGGTTAGGTGCATTGGCAATACTAAATTGTCCCTAGTGTGTGCTTGGTGTGTGTGTCCTGCGGTAGGCTGGCGCCCTGCCCGGGGTTTGTTTCCTGCCTTGCGCCCTGTGTTGGCTGGGATTGGCTCCAGCAGACCCCCCGTGACCCTGCAGTTAGGGTATAGCAGGTTGGATAATGGATGGATGGATGGGATGTATATCCAAGCAGGGAACCCTAGATTCCTTGGAATTATTTATTAAGAATAATACAGTAATCCCTCCTCCATCGCGGGGGTTGCGTTCCAGAGCCACCCGCGAAATAAGAAAATCCGCGAAGTAGAAACCATATGTTTATATGGTTATTTTTATATTGTCATGCTTGGGTCACAGATTTGCGCAGAAACACAGGAGGTTGTAGAGAGACAGGAACGTTATTCAAACACTGCAAACAAACATTTGTCTCTTTTTCAAAAGTTTAAACTGTGCTCCATGACAAGACAGAGATGACAGTTCCGTCTCACAATTAAAAGAATGCAAACATATTTTCCTCTTCAAAGGAGTGCCCGTCAGGAGCAGAGTCTGTCAGAAAGACAGAGAGTAAATCAAACAAATCAATAGGGCTGTTTGCTTTTAAGTATGCGAAGCACCACGGCACAAAGCTGTTGAAGGCGGCAGCTCACACCCCCTCCGTCAGGAGCAGAGAAATAGAGAGAGAGAGAGAGAGAGAGACAGAGAGCCAGAGTAAAACAAAGTCAAAAATCAATACGTGCCCTTTGAGCTTTTAAGTATGCGAAGCACCGTGCAGCATGTCCTTCAGGAAGCAGCTGCACACAGAAGGTAGAAACGTCCCTATCGTCTAGGTGTGCGAACAGCCCCCCTGCTCACACCCCCCTACGTCAGCGAAAGAGAGAGAGAGAGAAAGTAAGTTAGGTAGCTTCTCAGCCATCTGCCAATAGCGTCCCTTGTATGAAATCAACTGGGCAAACCAACTGAGGAAGCATGTACCAGAAATTAAAAGACCCATTGTCCGCAGAAACCCGCGAAGCAGCGAAAAATCCGCGATATATATTTAAATATGCTTACATATAAAATCCGCGATGGAGTGAAGCCGCGAAAGGCGAAGCGCGATATAGCGAGGGATCACTGTATTTGGTTTCTAATCAGCAATCACTTAACCATACCACCCAACAGAAAGAAAAAGGAAACTAAACTAAAATTAAAGACTGCACTCAGTTTTTTCTTTTAAATTAAAAATTTACCTAATAAAAGAAAACAAACTAAGTACACTGACAAGGTGGGGTATAGTGAAAAAAGTAAATTAACGTAAGATGATGTGCCTCCTATCTACCAAGTTGAAGAAAAGACAATGAACACAGCTTCTCACATATTGACAGGTTTCAGCAATTTCTAAGAAATTCTTTGCTTTAGTTTTAGCCATCTGTCTATTAACAATGAAAAGCAAGTAAATAGGAAGTGGCAGGTCACAATCTAACCTACTGTCATTGAAACCAGTGTGGGTTTATTATGCAGGATCTAAAGCACTTGGAAAGACACAGAAGAGAATAAAATGAGAATGAGAATAAATAATCTGCTGCAGTATCATAAAAAATGTACAAGCAAGCCATACAATAAAATAAGACCAGTTATCAGTAAGGACTGGTTTTTAATTAGGGAAAAACACAAACTTGAAGAGCCCTCATTAAGTCTGTTTCCATAGACTTTTCAGGTGTACCATTTACTAGACTGATTGGATTTCTGTATCCAAAGAGAATTATGTTCACAATTCGTAACTTCTGAAACAACAATTATAATATAAGCACAGATGCTTTCATCATAGACACTTTCAAATATTGCTCCAGCAGCCATATAATGGTACAGTAAGGCTCACATTAACAAACTGTGATTGCTGCACTGCATCAACTACCATTGCCATGTACTGCTGTAATTCTATACCAACCAAACGGACAAATATTAATGCACTAAACACTGATTATAGCAGAATGTATAGTATCTTTACAGAAAAAGTATTAACATAATTAATTTTCCCTTCCTAGAGACAGTACACAAAGCACTGAACCTACCTTGTGAAATAACGTAAAGCTCAACAGTTTCCAGTGCTACATGCTTCATCAGGACATTGATACGTAGTAAACATCCATCCATCCATTTTCCAACCCGCTGAATCCGAACACAGGGTCACGGGGGTCTGCTGGAGCCAATCCCAGCCAACACAGGGCACAAGGCAGGGAACCAATCCTGGGCAGGGTGCCAACCCACCGCAGGACACACACAAACACACCCACACACCAAGCACACACTAGGGCCAATTTAGAATCGCCAATCCACCTAACCAGCATGTCTTTGGACTGTGGGAGGAAACCGGAGCGCCCGGAGGAAACCCACGCAGACACGGGGAGAACATGCAAACTCCACGCAGGGAGGACCCGGGAAGCGAACCCGGGTCCCCAGGTCTCCCAACTGCGAGGCAGCAGCGCTACCCACTGCGCCACCGTGCCGCCCCACGTAGTAAACAAGTGCAATTAAATCGAAAATGATACTTGTTTACTAGATTTTTTAATTTGCAGTAAGTTATACTTTAATCTTTATAGCAACTAAATAGATGACTACTGACATCATTCTCTATGCACTACTCTATTTCCTTTTGCCCTGGTGAAAGTCAGGATGTCAAAATGCAGAGTCATCTGCAGATGATCTACTCTCATTACTGCCAAGATCTCTAAAAATGGTTCTTCTCAATCCAGATAAGTACAATATATTTTACAGATTCCTTCCATAATAATAAACTACAATCCTATTATGGACATGCAGCCCAGTAAACCAATGCATAAGCCTCACTTTGGCTTCTTGACATGATACCTTACACTGTGGGTCACTATCAGGTGTTCTTAACCATAGATAGGCAAAGGTAAGGATGCAGACTGACTGGTAAGTCAAAAAGGTTTATCTGGAGACAAGTTTCCGGTTTATCATTACCGCCAACTACATTGACTTGTTGGTCAATCTCACTGTCGCTTCTACCCTAAATTAATGGACAAGATATCAAGGTACTTGAACTTCTTCAATTGAGTTACCTATCCCATGCAAATAACTCCTTTTCTGGAATAACCAAACAGAATTTTCATGAAAATCACAACCAGGAGAGGATACAAACTGAATGCTTCCTGAAGTCCTAGATTCTTAGACTTGATTTAATGACAAGCATGCAAATGCAGCTGTTGCTCCTTAGATATAAGTGATGTCATGCAAAAGTAGCTCCAGAAAACCATAGTCCATAACCATAGTGCATCTAAAGAAAAGATACCATAAAGTATGAGGAAATAAGCCTTCCTTCTACCAAGCATGTGCGATGAGAAATGAAAAAGTCTCAAAGCCTTATGTGAAAGGACAAAAAGTTGGTCCACTGTTCCATACCTTGAGCCATCAGTCAGAGTCAACATTCAAGGTTTGCTCAGGTAAACTGAAGAGGGTAATCAATTAAATGCAACAAACAGTCCTACTTTAAAAAAAAATGGGATATCCTACACCAGCCTGCCAATCCCTAGGCATAGTCCTTGAATTTTAAACAATACTAATGAGAAATGTTAACCAATAAAACCCCACAGTACCTTGTGCTTTCAAACTTTCCAGCCAGATGTCATCTATCCTGTAGCCTTGTAGCTACTGTGCCTTCCAGCACTGCTGGGAACCCAACTCCACCTAATGTTTCCAGCACCTCCAGGGTTAGGCGTTTCTTTTCATCTCCTAGCAATAACTCAGTCAAGATACAAGTCTCTGGACCTTTGTGAAGGACAGTTGGGGCAATATTCAGCCTACAGTGTCCGAGTCATTATACTACTTTGGATTATATGAAATTCATAGTTTTGGCAAAATAACTTAAAATTTACCTAGAAATATAACCAAAATTAGATTAAATTAAACATTTCAGAAAAAAAAACAAAAAGACTAAAAATTGCAATTATATATAATAGGAATGATAATATTGAAAATAATATTGAAAAGCAAAAAAGTAATTTTGCTTAATACATACCATCTTCTTCTAGAATCTCTTCTACCAATGAACTGTTCTCTTCCACAGAAATTTTATTTATTTCAGATTTTATGGTCTGAGACTTTAAAAAACTAATTTCCTCTCGGACCTTGCATATTTCTTTCTTTAACAACTTGATGCGTTTATTCCGAGAGCCACTAGATTTCATGGCACATGTTAAGTCAAATTTTTCAAGCAGTTCTTTAAGTTGATCATCTAGCGTCATGTGTTCTCGATTTGCTGGATTCAGAATCTTATCCACTACAGAAAACAAAATCAGATTAAGTGGGTTTTAGCATAATAAATATTAAGATTCTCTGAAAACTATACAACATTTAAACATGCAATTTACAGAGTATAATTATAATAATCACAAAACAGAACTACAGTATATTACATATATAATGCAAATAAATATTATATATAAACACTTCAAATAAGCTCTAAACTGCAATTAAGAACAATTACTGTACCATCTTCCCAAGTGAATGGAGGGGGGTCTTCAATCTTTGGTGTTTCAGGTAGATGCATTCCCGTTTCGTTATCAAATCCGCATTGCTCAGCATGCCGCCTGCATTGTCTTAGAACAGCACCTCCTTGATCCCTTAATCGAACAGCTGCTCTATAAAATATTGTATCTTTAGCATTGTACTTCATACAATTTTCAATAATAATGTTGAAATCTTCTTCAAACTCATCAAGATTTTTATATCCCTGGGCTTCTATTCTTTTTCGCATTGTAGAAAAATCCATAGGATGTTTAATATGATCCAAATAATCAGGGACCTGCAAAACAAATTAGATGATGAAATGCTTAGTTTGGTCTTTAATGATATTTCTGTGACTTTTTCTCTTACTCTATGCATGTTCCTTTCACAGCTGTAAATCTATAAACAAAAAAATGTCAAAACTCTGAAAAAAAATCATCACATTAAATGTGTTATTTGTGTAGCAACTAGATTTTGCAACCTGAAAAGTATATCGAGTTACTTAAAAGTACATCTGACAAAATAAATGGAAAAGTATATTATATGCTAAAACTAAGAACAGCACTCCACCAGTCTATGGATTAGTATTATAACATTGAAAGACTTTACCCATATTGACTATGTGTACAATAACAGAAAGGAAGCACCTGCTGATTGGTGTACAACAAAAACATAGCCTCCAAACAATCTGATGTATGTTTCACATTATTTGTTACTAAAATACAGTCTTTCAGATAACGCTTTAAAAGAAAAAGTTGCCCCATCTTGAATGCCAACTTTTTATTTCAGTGATCAATTAATGATTTCACAAGGAGAAAAAGGCTAGGATATATCTTTAGCATAAGTAAAAGCAGGCAGACTCCAGAAATGTCACTTGACCAACCAGAACAAATCAAACTTGAACTGTAACTAAATTTATATGATAAGATTTTACAATGAAACTTTCAAAGGGAAGTGAGGATTTGTAATTGGAACACAAAACACATAAAACAAAAATAAGTCAGCTTAATTCCAGCACAAGGTTAGTATTGGCTATAGCCTTTCCCTGGCAACAGAAGACATGAATAAATTCAGGATAGGGCATCACTCAAATATATTAAAAGGCAAAAACTAAGTTTTTCATTAAAATAATTTTGACATTGTATTACTGCAATAATGCAGTACTGTAGAGATCTGCTTTTGAACATCACTTCCAGAATCAGTCTACAGTGATCCCTCGCTATATCGCGCTTCGCCTTTCGCGGCTTCACTCCATCGCGGATTTTATATGTAAGCATATTTAAATATATATCGCAGATTTATGGCTGGTTCGCGGATTTCTGCGGACAATGGGTCTTTTAATTTCTGGTACATGCTTCCTCAGTTGGTTTGCCCAGTTGATTTCATACAAGGGACGCTATTGGCAGATGGCTGAGAAGCTAGATTGCTTACTTTTCTCTCTCTCTTGCGCTGACTATCTGTGATCCTGACGTATGGGGATTGAGCAGGGGGGCTGTTCGCACACCTAGACAATACGGACGCTCGTCTAAAAATGCTGAAAAATTATTTTCACGTTGCTATCTTTTGTGCAGCTGCTTCCTGAAACGACATGCTGCACAGTGCTTCGCATACTTAAAAGCTCGAAGGGCACGTATTGATTTTTGACTGAAAAACAAACTCTGTCTCTCTCTCTCCCTGCTCCTGACGGAGGGGGTGTGAGCTGCCGCCTTCAACAGCTTTGTGCCGCGGTGCTTCGCATACTAAAAAGCCAAACAGCCCTATTGATTTGTTTGCTTCACTCCTTTGAAGAGGAAGATATGTTTGCATTCTTTTAATTGTGAGACGGAACTGTCATCTCTGTCTTGTCATGGAGCACAGTTTAAACTTTTGAAAAAGAGACAAACGTTTGTTTGCAGTGTTTGAATAACGTTCCTGTCTCTCTACAACCTCCTGTGTTTCTGCGCAAATCTGTGACCCAAGCATGACAATATAAAAATAACCATATAAACATATGGTTTCTACTTCGCGGATTTTCTTATTTCGCGGGTGGCTCTGGAACGCAACCCCCGCGATGGAGGAGGGATTACTGTATTTGTATTTTGCATGGTTAATGATTATTGTCATTAGTAAAAATGGACAATATTCTCCTTCTTAAACACAACCATTCACTGTGCATTTTGGAGCAAATTTTTCTATCCTGCCGCTCTAAACGACTCTTTTGCTATTGTAAGAGCAGATTTTAAAACAATTCTCTGGTACCCCGATAATGACTTTAATTTGAGATACCCGGATTTATTGTTATTTTTATGTTATTAGAATAAAATATGCCCACTTCTAGACAGCCTACATGATCAGCAAAATTTACTATGATGCAAAATAAAAGAGTGCTTCTATCACAGAAGCCTCATATAAAATAGCTTGGAACATTATAAGGAGCCACAGAGCTTTTACTGAAGGTGAGCTTATTAAGAAATGTTTCTTGGAGTGTAATGCATCTCTTTTCACTGATTTTAAAAACAAAGATGATATCATTGATCAGATATCCAAATTGTAACTATCAGATTCTACACCAGCCTGAAGAGTTGAAACAATTTCTGACAAACTTTTTGAAAGAAGAATTATAACTAACCTAAGTAACGTGGAACATTTTAGTCTGGCCATTGACGACTCAACGGATATATCAGACATGACCCATGTTATGGTGTGGGTGCGCTTTTTTAATGGTGTGGATCTTGCTGAGGAAATGCTCACACTTTTCTCACTTAAAGGCAGAACAAGAAGAGAGGATATTTGTTTGGCTCTGTTTGATTTTTTATGGGACAAGGAAATAAAATTGACTTCAGTAAACTTGTATCGGTTACCACCGACAGTGCTCCATCAATGGTCAGGAAAGAGAAGAGTCTTATAGCGTTACTGAAAAAAGAAGCAGATACCCCCATGTTTTTTGCATATCACTGCATTCTCCATCAAGAACAGTTATGTTGCAAATTGAAAAAAGGAAATCTGAAGGTGACAATGGAAAAGGTAATTAGGATTGCAAATTATATCCAAGGACAGTCACTAAAGCACAGTGTAGGAATATGAAACTCACTATCACGACATCACGCTACGCGCCGAAATTCGATGGTTAATCCGAGGTGGTGTTTTATTAAGGTTTATAGATTTGCTCCCAATAATTCAACAGTTTATTCAGCAGAAGGAGCACACTGATCTGGCATACGTCAATGACGAAAAATTCATACTGGATGTTGCTTTTCTTACAGACATTAAAATGCACTTAATCTGAAGTTACAAGGAAACAAGACAAGTCTCCCTGTTCTTGTGAGTAGTGTTTTGGCTTTTTAAGAAAAGCTACTTTTCTATCGAGTACAGCTTCAACAAGGCGATTTTACTCATTTTCCATCCCTGAGTGCTCGAGTTGGTCAGCTGTACAGCACTGCTTTCCACCCGGCAGAGTTCACAGATTATCTTGCTGAACTTTCAGGACAATTTAAGAATCTTTTGAATGACCTAAAACCACTGATCCAAAATATTCATGCAATTGAAAATCCATTTATTACTGAAGTGAAATCTGCTTCGGAGCTCACAGAGATCTTTGTTGTTTCAAAAGCCAGATATGAAAATGAGCTTATTGATTTGCAGAATGACTGCATTTTATGATGTAAGTATAAAGAGAAACCAGTTTTGAACTTCTGGATACATTATGTATCAGGCAGAGAGTATGGTGCTGTCCTAATTTGCACAAAAAAAAATACGCATGTGAAAGCGCATTTTCAGCAATGGAGACTATCAACTGCAAACAACACAATTCCCTCACTGACAAGCACCTAACAGGCTCTCTGTGTGCTGCAATAACTGAGTATCAGCCTGGCATAAAAAAAACTGGTCAGCAAAATGCAAACCTAGTCTTCACATTAGACAAGTTTACAGTATGTGTTTTGTATATAGGATTATATTAAATGTACTTTAATGTACATACGAGTTACAGTTTAAAGCAACTGCTGGGCACATTTTTCACAAAAGAATGTGTATATAATTAATCATAACTGAATTTTCATTAAGTTCAATATTTCTATTTTACATGATGTTTATGGATTTAAAGTTATATTAATAAACTGTTTAAGATTGATAAGAGGGAATGGGAACCTTGATAAGCATCCTGATTGTATTATCGTTTCTATTTATGGTAGAGCATGGCAGTATTCATATGTTACTTACATATTATCCTTATATGCAGGCATTTAAACAGCAAAAGTAGATTGGGGAATAAAATATTAGTTGATCTAAATTACATTAAAGTTTCAAATAGCTTTCATAATTATTTTAAGATGCATTTTTACTTTAATAAAATTGTTCTTATCTAGTGATATGATTACATCAAGAGAAGTCTTATATTAGCTCAGCTTTAAATAAAGTGTTAATTTCTACATTTATTATTCTTCTGAAGGATTGTTTATTAAATATAACACCAAATACAAAGAAAATTTATTAAATATATTTGCTAGTTTTAAAACATTCTAAATTAAATCTTTAGGAAACAACTAACAGCAAAATATCAGAATATATTACTTGTTTTGCATTGCGGCACTTTAGTCAGGCTAATTCCCAGTTTTTGGCCCCTGAAGTACATGAAGTTGAGTAGCACTGATCTAGACAGATGACCAGGGAGACAAGCCTGTCGACATTTCATGTTTAGAAATGCTTCGCTTACATAAATAGCACTGTATTAAAACAGCCTAAACAACATTAGCAAAAAGAAAAATGTGTTTATAACTAACTACGCTATACATTACAATAACTCATCTTATTTGCATTAAGAAATAAGACCACTTAGTACAGAAATGGAGTCCTGACTGAATCCCCGGGTTACTACACAAAATAGAGCCTTTTCAAATTTTTGTTAGTTCTCATAGTTTTCATAGTTCTGAAATTTAATCAGACACAGTTTCTCTATTAAAAATCTATTGAGTACCAAAATATACAGAAGCATATGCTGCTATAGCGGTGGACAGGCTGATGACCTCCAATAGGTCTGTTTTCCTAACAAGTCCCCACCAACCAACGACTGTCACATGTTACTGGTAGTCAGTGTTCATTAGAGTATGCATCAAGTAGCTTTACATGTTCTTACATTGTGAGTCTGTTGCGGACTAAACTATACATTTGAATGTGCAGAGAGTAGGATAAAAAACTTTATAAAGTTCAAATTATGGGAGTCATAGTAGACCTCGGTCTACATTCAGACAGTGTAGATAGGCCATTAAGAAAGCCAATAAGCGGTTATGTTACATAGCACAACTTGTGGAGAGTATTAATCAAGAGGTCATTCTTATGCTATACAAAATGTTACTTAGGCCTCAAGTGGAATACTGTATGTAGCTGGATGTATGTAATGGATTCCAACGGTTATTTTAAAATGAACCACAGACATTTTAAAAAAAACTATTAGTTGTTTATTTAGCTGATACATTTATCCAAGGCAACACACATCCTGCCTATTGCCAGTTAACGCTGCCATTTATTGTATTCATTTATGGGTTGTTTCTTTTTTGTTTGTGGGAAGGTTGTATCCACCGGGTTTGGCCGTGGCTCCCCTGCAATGCTGCCACAGGTTGGGATATTATGCTTTTGAGAAAGCCATATAATGAACTCACTATCACGTAGGAGTACTTTGGAAGCTATACAGACCTGATATGAGTACTAATTAGTTTTGGGATGCATCCCTATTTCCTATGCCTTTCTAAGGTGATCAGAATTTTATTTTCTTAATTATAGCAATGTGTACATCACTAAACTGCTTAAGTAATACCAATTTAAACAACTTTCTAACATTTTATACAGTGTAATAGCCTCATATTCTATTCTGGCAAAGAAATATTTCATTAATTAAATTGGCATTATTTACTACTTTAACAGCTGGTTATAATAAATGGTGACTGAGGTAAAGAAAGCAGTTGCTCTTCCTTAGCACAAGTCAGTTATTTATCTACTTCTTTTTATACTATACACATCAGTTCCTCTAAACAATACAAACATGGAATGTGTAGCAATACATTTTTATAATAGTAATGTAGGACTAACTCTGATGGAGAAATTATTTTATAGTAAAAATGTAGCTTTTAACAAAGCACAATGGGCTCTACATTTTTCAAGCAATGCTGTACTTTGCTGAAAAGTTTCAATTATTAATTCATTCAACAACAATTTATTCATAGGTTACATGTTGCCCACCACCAATTCCCTAGAAGCTAACAACAATTACCTTCTCACTTTCTACAACTGCTCTAATTTTAAAATGTACTTTTCTACTTGTTCCCTGCATTACTCAACTTCAGCATCTAAGTTATTGCGCAGTACTTTACTGTCTGTTCTCTTCTGCTGGATGTCACAGATACCCCAGTCATTATGAAGTCAAATATATTTATAAAAAAAAAAACACTAGTTATGGTTCAACATTTGGGGTTTTCTCCTTTGTATTTGTTCTATTTTTTAAATGCTTCATTAAAATGTCTTTACTTTCGAACTGTCACCATTACGGCACTCCTGCTATGAAGTAGGATCTGAAATGATGACACCTAGGTTTCACTCTATGTGCGTAATGCCACAAGACAAGCTAGGGCTAACTGCAGACTGTGTATAGTTGTGAAGTGCTACGTAATGGCTTTGTCAGCCTATCATATCTGCTCTAGATATTCCTTCCTATGAGTGTTTCATTCTCCTAGCTTAAACAGTATGATAAACATAATTTTGAACTTTTTACATCATGTCGAAGTATTCTAGTCCAGTGATGAGAAGAAAAATATACAGTGGTGTGAAAAACTATTTGCCCCCTTCCTGATTTCTTATTCTTTTGCATGTTTGTCACACAAAATGTTTCTGATCATCAAACACATTTAACCATTAGTCAAATATAACACAAGTAAACACAAAATGCAGTTTGTAAATGGTGGCTTTTATTATTTAGGGAGAAAAAAAAATCCAAACCTACATGGCCCTGTGTGAAAAAGTAATTGCCCCCTGAACCTAATAACTGGTTGGGCCACCCTTAGCAGCAATAACTGCAATCAAGCGTTTGCGATAACTTGCAATGAGTCTATTACAGCGCTCTGGAGGAATTTTGGCCCACTCATCTTTGCAAAATTGTTGTAATTCAGCTTTATTTGAGGGTTTTCTAGCATGAACCGCCTTTTTAAGGTCATGCCATAGCATCTCAATTGGATTCAGGTCAGGACTTTGATAAGGCCACTCCAAAGTCGTCGTCTTGTTTTTCTTCAGCCATTCAGAGGTGGATTTGCTGGTGTGTTTTGGGTCATTGTCCTGTTGCAGCACCCAAGATCGCTTCAGCTTGAGTTGACGAACAGATGGCCGGACAATCTCCTTCAGGATTTTTTGGTAGACAGTAGAATTCATGGTTCCATCTATCACAGCAAGCCTTCCAGGTCCTGAAGCAGCAAAACAACCCCAGACCATCACACTACCACCACCATATTTTACTGTTGGTATGATGTTCTTTTTCTGAAATGCTGTGTTCCTTTTACGCCAGATGTAACGGGACATTTGCCTTCCAAAAAGTTCAACTTTTGTCTCATCAGTCCACAAGGTATTTTCCCAAAAGTCTTGGCAATCATTGAGATGTTTCTTAGCAAAATTGAGACGAGCCCTAATGTTCTTTTTGCTTAACAGTGGTTTGCGTCTTGGAAATCTGCCATGCAGACCGTTTTTGCCCAGTCTCTTTCTTATGGTGGAGTCGTGAACACTGACCTTAATTGAGGCAAGTGAGGCCTGCAGTTCTTTAGACGTTGTCCTGGGGTCTTTTGTGACCTCTCGTCTCTGCGCTCTTGGGGTAATTTTGGTCGGCCGGCCACTCCTGGGAAGGTTCACCACTGTTCCATGTTTTTGCCATTTGTGGATAATGGCTCTCACTGTGGTTCGCTGGAGTCCCAAAGCTTTAGAAATGGCTTTATAACCTTTACCAGACTGATAGATCTCAATTACTTCTGTTCTCATTTGTTCCTGAATTTCTTTGGATCTTGGCATGATGTCTAGCTTTTGAGGTGCTTTTGGTCTACTTCTCTGTGTCAGGCAGCTCCTATTTAAGTGATTTCTTGATTGAAACAGGTGTGGCAGTAATCAGGCCTGGGGGTGGCTAAGGAAATTGAACTCAGGTGTGATACACCACAGTTAGGTTATTTTTTTAACAAGGGGGCAATTACTTTTTCACACAGGGCCATGTAGGTTTGGATTTTTTTTCTCCCTAAATAATAAAAACCATCATTTAAAAACTGCATTTTGTGTTTACTTGTGTTATATTTGACTAATGGTTAAATGTGTTTGATGATCAGAAACATTTTGTGTGACAAACATGCAAAAGAATAAGAAATCAGGAAGGGGGCAAATAGTTTTTCACACCACTGTATCCTCATGATAGTTCAAGCTTTTCACTTTCATCAAAGAAAAAAAAAAAAGAAAAAAAAAAAAGAACATGAATATTTATAACAAAAAAGTATTAGCTGACTCCACTACCAAAAATTTCACCTCTCCTCTATATTGTAAAAAAGAGACACTTGAAACAACAGCATCAACTCTGTAATAAACCCATACACAGCATATGCAGTATCCAACAAAATGCTCCAAAAGTCCACGAAGTTAAAAGTAACTTAAAATATTAACAGTAACATCATATAGGACATTTTAAGCTCCCTTCTCATTCATTTCAGTATAATCTATATATATAATTCACTAAGCCAGAAGACAAGTAGCCGACCATGGAAAGCACGCCGGAAGGGGCGTGGATTCACTAAGCCGCCGACAAGTAAGACACCCATGGCGCACGCAGGAAGGAGCCACGCCCACCAACTCTAAGACCATTGGATGCGACGACAACTCGCAGAGCCACGCTCACCAACTCGGACGCAATGCCTCGGAAAACATGCCGTCATTTCTGTTTGTCTGTGCCACAGTCCACATGCAGCTCTGAGCCACGTTAACTTTTCATTAGTCAACCTCAGTGGAACCTTGGTTCACACAGAGGCAGCGCCAGAGAGAGAGACAGAGGCACACAAAGGCAGCGCGAGAGAGAGCCATGCACACACAGGCAGCACAACAGAGAGACAGAGGCACAGACAGGCAGCCTGAGAGAGAGAGCCGCGCACACACAGGCAGCGCCACAGAGAGACAGAGGCACACACACAGGCAGCGCGACAGAGAGAGCCGCGCAATCCTTTAAAACTGAAGTTAAAACACAATGAAGGAAGCAGTCTTTAAAAACCAATAAGTCCTGTGCCTCTTTTTCATTAGCGTCTCACCTGCTTCACCGCCCTGCAACAGTCGAGACGCTTTCCCAGCAGCTGACCTTCTCTGTGCCTGACTCCACTACTGTCAGTCGCCTGATAAAAATGGTGAACTCCTGCAATGTTACTATCTTGGTTGGCTTTTAAACAAAGTTCAGATTTGTTCAAATGTTACTTTTTTCCCCCTGTGCTTAAAACTCATTTTAAAAAAAAGTGTTTATACAACTGCTGCAATGTTACAGAGAGAGAGGGCTGCGTGCTTCTGAGAGACAGAGAGGGAGGGGGCTCACGTGCTGCTGAGAGAGAGAGAGGGGGGAGGCTCGAGTGCTGCTGAGAGAGAGAGGTGGGGGGCTGGGGAGGCTCGAGTGCTGCTGAGAGAGAGAGAGAGGGGGGGGGGCTGGGGAGGCTCGTGTGCTGCTGAGAGAGGGGGGGGGGGGGGGGGGCTGGGGAGGCTCCGTGCTGCTGAGAGAGAGAGGGGGGGGGCTGGGGAGGCTCCGTGCTGCTGAGAGAGAGAGGGGGGGGGCTGGGGAGGCTGGTGTGCTGCTGAGAGAGAGGGGGGGCTCGCGTGCTGCTGAGAGAGAGAGAGAGAGCGAGCATGCAGCTCAGCAGGGAGCCTGGGTGTTTGTGTCAGTGTTATTCAATGTTTTTACTATTACACTGTGTATTCTATGGTGTAATGATTAACTATATTTGTGCTTAAAAATCTTTAAAAAAATATATTTACATACAGTTCGTATGGTCTGGAATGGATTAATTGTATTTACATACAATCCTATGGGGGAAATTGCTTCGGTTCACGACCAAATCGGTGTACGACCAGAGGTTTGGAACAAATTATGGTTGTGAACCGAGGTTCCACTGTATACTGACTCTAGAAAACATGATCAGCAAGTCTTTGATAGGCTGCAACAAAATGATGAAAGAACGGGCACATTTTTTTCTCACAAGCTGGGTGGGTGGGTGTTAGTTAGTTAATTAGTTACTCGAAGGATTTCAAGATTTAATATGCACAAGCGGTAACCCTGCAAAAGCAGCCCAAACCAGAAAAGATGGCTGACAAATTAAACGCGCGTGCATTGTACTTACTGAAAGCGGCGTTATGGATTTTGCAAATGTTCATTTTTTCCCTCTGCTTAAAAAACATGATTATGCGGCGTATACTACGCCGCGGGTTGGTATGCAGCGTGTAAAACAGTTTGTTTGTCGCGGATAATTTGCCTTTTACTTTAACACGAAGACAATTTCCTGTTAGATTTGCCTTTGCGATGACAATTGATAAATTGACAATTGTATCTGCCAAAACCAGTTTTCAGTCACGGACAGTTGTATGTTGCTCTCTCCAGAGTTCCATCTTTTCATTCACTTACTGGTATGCCTGCAGGAACACGTGCAGCGAGCGAGCGACACACACACGCATACAGGTGCGCGAGAGAGAGAGCGCTGGACACATAAGAATAATACTTCATTACATTGATATACCGGTGTTTTCAGTATTCAAAGCGCTATCTACACAGGGAGAAACCGGAAAGCGAACCCAAAATCTTCCACAGTCTCCTTACTGCAAAACAGCAGCACTACCATTGCGCTACAAGGCAGTTAAAGAATGCACCAGCCTCGATTTTGTTTTCACTTCTGTTTACAGCGATTGGATCGTAGCGTGCATTGTTGCAATGTTACTTTTCTTGGTGGCTTATTACATTATGGATGTTTCACATGTTAATTTTTTTCCCTGTGCTTAAAAGACATTAAAAAAGTGTTTCTCAACTGTGACTAAGGAACAACTCAGTACGCAAGCTATATTAAGCATCAACAACGAAGACTCGCTACACCTTAATGAACAAGTGCTGAAACTTATCCCTACCGAAGAAGTAACTTTCACCAGCGTGGCCTCCATCATCACAGACGATCCCGCTTTCAGTCACGGACAATTGTATGTTGCTCTCTCGCCAGAGGTCCATCTTTTCATTCATTCACAGTGGTATCCACAAACCCACCCCATTTCGACAACTGTGTCGTTCAGCAAGTGTTCACCCATCAATACATAATTATGCGCCGTATGTTACGCCGCGGGTTGGCTAGTTGTGAATAATTCATTGTTAAATTTACAAACATCTAAAAACCTATGTTGTATTGATCATAAATCTTGCTCATGTTTAGGAAGCATATTTTTGTATTCAGCTGTCAGATTACATCCTAAATCATTTGGGGATTTGGGCGGGGATGAGGAGGAGATGGATTTTTTGGAGCTTTCTGGATTTTGGAATTGTTAAATTATATTGCCAGACATTGCACATTTACACTAAGAAAATTTTATCACTCCCACTTTTAGAGGGTCATGACCCACATTTAAGAACAATTGCATAAGCCTGGGAACAGCTAATGTCCCATACAATGTGTGTGACAATATTTTCATTAAGCTCTGTTTATTTGAATTGCCAAGAAGCAGGAGGGTCCAGCAGTGAGGTCTTCAAGATCCTGAACACCACAATTTCACAATTATTTTCATACTGTGATCAAATAGAATCAAAATTAGGACTCACTACTTATAATGTTTCCTAAATTTTGAAAATAATTTAACAAAAGTAATATTAGATTGGGGAGGATTAAAGTATTCACACGAAGTATTCTCTAACATGAATGGAATGCATCTGATCATTATTTTTTTTACTACATTAAATATATGAGATATTTATTTAATATTTAGTCAATGTATTTAGTTTTCCTAATGTAGGAGGTAGAATTTCTATGGAGAAAAGATGCCTAGGTGAGAGTTTGTATATAAAATTAATAAAACATTTTCCCCCTGTATATAAAAAGTATATCTTCTTGGTAATTCTGTACAATAAAATTTTCTTTGGCAAATGAAAAAACATACTCTTCTACTAATAGCTTGGATTGTTGATTACAGAAAAGGCGTCTTACTAGACAAAGAACACAATCTACTTGTTTACAGCTAACACAAAGAATAGTATGCAGTTATGATACTTAGCAATGTTTCTCTTGAACACAGATTTGATCTAAAGAATCTCACAGACATATGCAATCAGGACATCAGTTCCTCTTTCTATTAGAAGGGACATATTGAATCATCGATAGGATTTCTCAGAATGAAAAAAATCAAGTATCTGGTATTATTGAGGTACTTTTAGAAAACTCATGGCCTGAATTACGGTAATACATTGTTTAGTTGTAACTATTCTTCTTTTCTGCCTTGTAGCGGCAAAGCTGTACTGTTTTAGTTATTTATTTTCTTGCAAGAACTGTTATTTGATAACTTGGTTAGCAATGACCATCATTTCTTAGTGCTGATCTGGCAAACATTACATCAAAACGACACCCTAAAAATCTCAAGCTGTTATGAAAGAAAATAAGAAAACATACAAAATTCCACAGTAAAAGAAGGTAACTAAAAAAATGGACTGCTTTCTTTCATCATTCAAGTGCCCATGTAGATGTATTAATAATTGCCTTTAGCTGTTAAAAATGTTTCTCCTTCCTTCAATCATTTGAGTCTATAAGCAATCAAAAGAACCCTCTAAATTTTACAAATAAACAGGATATACAACATGTTCTAAACAGTCCCATCTCTTAATAATCATGATAATATTTTTCAATTCATTATCCAGTCTGGAAAACTAAACGCTTTACAACATACATTTAGCCACACGTTTTCCAAATATTCATATTGCATACTAAATAACAGACAGTATGGCATATTGTAACAACACGCCTGGAGCAAATATTCCTAATTAAAAACTTCCTCAACCCTTAATGATTGCTGAAAATGGCTTGAATGTTAGTTATTGTAAGAAAGTGCTGTTCAGTGAACTAAATGCAATAACATACTTTTAACATCAAAAAATACATTAGATGTCTTAACTGAAATAGTTTAATACGGTATACTACATTAATTTAAGGCTACAAAATGTCAACAAAAGTTCAGAAGCAATATCTCTATGATCAAACAGTGAACTTTGTGAGTTGGAATGTCAAAGGTCTCAATCATGAATTAGAGAGAAAGAAAGTATTCTCTCACCTAACAGGTCTAAATGCCAAGACAGTATTTCTACAGGGGACCCACTTATTAAGCAAGGATCAGTTCTGGTTTCCAAGAGAATGGACTGGTCAAATATTCCACTCCAGCTATACAAAGAAAGCTGGAGGTATGGGAATCTTAAAACATAGAACAATTTCATTGGTAGTATCAAATGTAGTACCTGAAGGGTGATATATGATTGTTATGGATATTTTAATTGTAAAGTGATTTTGAGAAATATCTACATATCCAATGTGGATGATAGAGACTTTATCCAAAACATATTTGCATCCATTCCTAATGTGAAAACTCAGAAAATGACGACTGGAAACTTTAACTGTGTTTTAAATCCAGACCTGGACAGGTATTCAGCCACAGGGGTGATATCATCTAACACTGTAAAAACAATTAAACAGTTTGTAATTGTTCATAACTTATCAGACCCTTGGAGATTTCTAAATCCAAATTCAAGAGTATATTCCTTCTTCTCACCCATAATCAATTCTTGAGTAACAATGATGTATTTCTTTACAGATAATGTTTTGCCCACAATCAAATCTTGCAAGTACAATGCTATTGTCATCTACAGCTTATGCCCCAAATATTTATCTCACAGCCGGAGTCTTAAAACCCTGTTATTAGCTGATGACAACACTACAGAATACAGTGGTGTGAAAAACTATTTGCCCCCTTCCTGATTTCTTATTCTTTTGCATGTTTGTCACACAAAATGTTTCTGATCATCAAACACATTTAACCATTAGTCAAATATAACACAAGTAAACACAAAATGCAGTTTTTAAATGATGGTTTTTATTATTTAGGGAGAAAAAAAATCCAAACCTACATGGCCCTATGTGAAAAAGTAATTGCCCCCTTGTTAAAAAATAACCTAACTGTGGTGTATCACACCTGAGTTCAATTTCCTTAGCCACCCCCAGGCCTGATTACTGCCACACCTGTTTCAATCAAGAAATCATGTAAATAGGAGCTGCCTGACACAGAGAAGTAGACCAAAAGCACCTCAAAAGCTAGACATCATGCCAAGATCCAAAGAAATTCAGGAACAAATGAGAACAGAAGTAATTGAGATCTATCAGTCTGGTAAAGGTTATAAAGCCATTTCTAAAGCTTTGGGACTCCAGCGAACCACAGTGAGAGCCATTATCCACAAATGGCAAAAACATGGAACAGTGGTGAACCTTCCCAGGAGTGGCCGGCCGACCAAAATTACCCCAAGAGCGCAGAGACGAGAGGTCACAAAAGACCCCAGGACAACGTCTAAAGAACTGCAGGCCTCACTTGCCTCAATTAAGGTCAGTGTTCACGACTCCACCATAAGAAAGAGACTGGGCAAAAACGGCCTGCATGGCAGATTTCCAAGACGCAAACCACTGTTAAGCAAAAAGAACATTAGGGCTCGTCTCAATTTTGCTAAGAAACATCTCAATGATTGCCAAGACTTTTGGGAAAATACCTTGTGGACTGGAGACAAAAGTTGAACTTTTTGGAAGGCAAATGTCCCGTTACATCTGCCGTAAACGGAACACAGCATTTCAGAAAAAGAACATCATACCAACAGTAAAATATGGTGGTGGTAGTGTGATGGTCTGGGGTTGTTTTGCTGCTTCAGGACCTGGAAGGCTTGCTGTGATAGATGGAACCATGAATTCTACTGTCTACCAAAAAATCCTGAAGGAGAATGTCCGGCCATCTGTTCGTCAACTCAAACTGAAGCGAACTTGGGTGCTGCAACAGGACAATGACCCAAAACACACCAGCAAATCCACCTCTGAATGGCTGAAGAAAAACAAAATGAAGACTTTGGAGTGGCCTAGTCAAAGTCCTGACCTGAATCCAATTGAGATGCTATGGCATGACCTTAAAAAGGCGGTTCATGCTAGAAAACCCTCAAATAAAGCTGAATTACAACAATTTTGCAAAGATGAGTGGGCCAAAATTTCTCCAGAGTGCTGTAAAAGACTCATTGCAAGTTATCGCAAACGCTTGATTGCAGTTATTAGGTTCAGGGGGCAATTACTTTTTCACACGGGGCCATGTAGGTTTGGATTTTTTTTTTCTCCCTAAATAATAAAAACCACCATTTACGAACTGCATTTTGTGTTTACTTGTGTTATATTTGACTAATGGTTAAATGTGTTTGATGATCAGAAACATTTTGTGTGACAAACATGCAAAAGAATAAGAAATCAGGAAGGGGGCAAATAGTTTTTCACACCACTGTATATAAGAAAGCAAGTCTCTGCAGGAATACTCTGGGAACCTCTGAAGGCATTTTAACAGTACAGATTATTTCATATCTCACCCATAAAAATAAATCAGAAACCAAGAACGCATCAGAGTTAATCAGTGAAATTGTCAGAATAGATAAATAACATACCAGGTTCTCAATTGAGCCACTTTATAGGAAAAGACGGCGTTTGCAATCAGAACTTGACGTCTTGGTAACAAAAAACGGAACAACTTATTTTTAAACTGCGACCTCATTACTATGAGCAAGAACAGAAGGCTAATAAGATCTAAGCTCAACAAATTCACAAGCAGGAAGTTGGCAATGCAATACCAGAAATTACCAACACAGGTGAAGACAAAAATCATTGACCATAAAAATATAATACACAGTAGACCCCTGTGAAGTCGCGGTTCAGGGTTCATGGATTTTTCCTTAGAACCTAACTGTTAATTGTTAGAGGAAAGTGCAAATATCCTCCGCAAATTTTTTATGGGTTTTTTTGTGGCAATACTGTGCTGTAGAGAGGACAGGAAGCAACCGCTGAGGGAAACGCGGTTTGGGATGGTGAAAGTAGCCAGTCCGAGAGAGTTATTCATTTCTCCTTGCTGCTGATTGACTGCTGCCCTGTAACGCTTCTCCTGGGGCCTCATGTATAACGCTGTGCGTAGAACTCACACTATAACATGGTGTAAGCACAAAAGCGGGATTGTGCATACGCACAGAAAAATCCAGATGCAGGAATCTGTACGCACGCAAACTTTCACGTTCTTCCACTACATAAATCCCGATCAGCGTGAAAAGTAACGCACGGGCACGTGCCTTCTGTCCCGCCCCAACTCCTCCCAGAATTACGCCTCTTTGAATATGCAAATCAATATTAATAGCCTTCTGTGAAAAGACAATGGGAAAAGCACAGGGGAAAATATAAGAATTTCAGTGAATACCAAGTGGAGGCAAAGGAAAAAGTACTATTTGTTGGTTTAAACAGTGGAATAAACAACAAAAGGAAGTTGATCGAGTGACAGAGTGTCGGAGAAACTCAAAAGATCCAAGTTCACAAAGTCGCACAGTGCCCGAAATAAAAAAGAAATCGCATATCAAAATCGCAGTGAAAAGGCGAGTCGTAGCCCACCGTCTGAGTGTCATATGAAAGCTTATTAGGGTACAGACAAAACAAATCGGCACACAGTGGGGAAAAAAGCACGAAATGTCAACTTTAATCTCGAAATTTCCACTTTAATCACGTAATTTATTTTGCCATTAAAGTAGAACATCATAAACTTCATCTTAAAATCGTTTATTTTACTAGTTTCTCAAGTAGCACGTTAAATGCTTTGTTCTGTATTTGATCTTCTATGTGCTCTGTGTGTGTGAATCACTACGTGCTTCCGTTCTTTCTCTTTCTCCGACAGGACACAGAATCCATTACATTCGTGATATTACAGCTCTCTGAATAATTAAAATACTGAGATGTATACGTGATATCATTTTCATGATGATAGGAATGAAAGCATGTTATTAAACTTGGGAACACGGTGGCGTAGTGATTGTTCATATCTCACGCAAGAGTCTTGCTGCGCCATGTGCGACCTTCGATGAAATAATTTATTACAGAAGTACTGTCTCTTTCAAACGTACTAACCTCCAATTCCTGTCCTTACTTTTCTTTCTCCAAATGCCCAATCGCCACACAATCAGCTCTGTAATAGACGTTAAGCCATCTGTAAGCTTAGAACGCCGATTCTTCAAAACTTTTAAGGAACATTGAAATATCTTCGTAGTACATGTTTAATTATTCTATCCATCTATCTTTCCAGTGTCGCGTCAGCGCAAGAATACAACGCAATGCAGGAACAATCCCTGAACTAGCTAGCGCTGCGGCACCGTGTCCTCACATGTTTAATTATTAACAATACAGATTATTTAAATGAAGTTAAAGTTTTATCTGTATAATATAATCAACATATTTTGCTGGATTTCATCTTAAAAATGAATACCGTCATCATATGTAAATACGCGCTTTATAAAGTGGCGCAGGTTGTGCAGTATTATAACTGTAGTGCAAGTTTACAGTGAGGTAATTGTACTTATAAGTAAACAGTTCTACAAGGAGCACTTGATGGACTGATTGAGTGCGTTTAGAGTTCTTGGGATGAAACCTTTTCTAAACCGCGAAGTCCGTACTGGGAAGTCTCTATAAAGTGTTTTGCCATGGCTCAGTCAGCGTCTGCTTCATGCTGTATAGCGATAATTCTCTTTCCAATCAGCTGCTGCTGTGATTCCCCACTCAGATACAGTGATATAAATACTCTGAGTGGTGCAGCGAGAGTAATATGGAAAAAGATGATCTGCTGTGGCAACCCTTAATGGGAGCAGCTGAAAGAAGAAGAAGATGCAGTGAGAGTTACAACGCTAAAGCAGTTATGGTATTTGGAATACTATGGCTATACCCTGGACCATTATATTGCTGCAGGTTAATTACAATCAGATGTATTACACTAATAAACAATATGCAGTTAGTTGCAGTGTATTTATAAAGCAGCGTCAGGAATATGGATCTAAGAAAGAAAGGTGATCACACAGGAACAGTAGCACTGCTGGGTGCCGCCAGTCTGCAAAACCGATTGGAGAAATTGCGTACGCCAAAGTATGAGTTACCGTGGAAATGTGCGTGGCTTTATGCCAAGTTTAGGTTTTATACATCGCGACTTGAGTGTGGAAACGGGAGTACGCAACATTTCTGTGCGTACGCACCATTTATACATGAGGCCCCAGGTGAGTGTCCTTGTGTTTTCCATTTTGCTATTGTATTTATTTTATTAGTCTTAAACACACAAGATGTCACCGAAACGCCCTGTACCTTCCAAGGCTTCTGGAACTGAGCCTAAGCTCCAGAAGAAGTTTAAAACACTCTAGGAGAAGGCTGAACTACTGGATTTGCTCTGGGAACTAAAAAGTTATGCTGCAGTAGCGCACCACTATGGCATTAATGAAGGCACCGCATGCTACATAAAGAAGAACGAAGCAGCAATCTGGAGTAACGTATCTGTAAGTTTCTGTGATAGTGCCAAAAAGGTAACGATTGTAAGGAATAAAAATATCGTCAGGATTAAATATGCCTTGGCGTTGTGGATCACAGACTGCAGGAAGAAAAAAATAAAAACATCCCCTTGGATGGTAACATCATCTGTGAGAAAGCACGGAAATTGTAGCAGCAGTTCGCTACAGGAGACAATGTAGCAACTTCCCATCACAATGTTCCTGAAACCTATAAAGAAAAGCCAGCACGAAACCCCACCAGAAGATGACCCATCGAAAGATACGACTCCCCCTGAAGCGCCTAAAGAAGGTGCGCCATATGAGGAGTTTTAAATCCTCTGCATCGTACTGCACAGCTACTTCATAATCATCAATATCATTCATCATTGGTAATTACCCATACATTTTGCTGTATTTTAATTAAATGAAATGATTATGTATTTACTCTACTTATAACAAAGAAAACGACAGCGCATACCAAAGAAAATGCACTTGCATGAATTACACTATGTATAGCGGTAACATCGGTATTTTACATTCTAGCACCGCGGGAGACATAGCAGTACAGTACTGTACAGTATACAGGTTTACCTTTACTTTCTGATTTTAGGTGATGCATTAAGGAAATTTTTTAGGTAATGTATTAATGTATTAAGCTGAGTTTGCAACAAAATTAAAGTACTTTGGGGGCATACTGTATTTAGGGTTTAAACTATAAAAATAGGCATTTTTTAACCGCATCCAAAAGTCGCGGTTTTTCACAATTCGTGGGTGCTCTAGGAATGTAACCCCCACAAATTTTGGGGGTGTACTGTATACATTTAGAGACCACTAAGTCTTTATATTCTACTCAGTTTAAAGAAGAAACAATCTAATGTGTTTTGAAATGCATTACAGGTAAATATGACAATCTCAGAATTGCTAGATGCCACTTCAAAGTGGGAAGGCAGAAGGCCCTGATGACTACCCTACCTAATTTTATAAAAAAAAAAAAATTTCATAAGTTAGCTCCCCTTTCATTAGCAACATTTATAGAAGCTAGAGACAATAAAATTTCATGACAAACTTTTCACCAAGCATTAATCACAGTCTTTAAGAAAAATAAGGACTTATTACAATGTGCATCATATAGATCAATCTCACCTCTATATAATAACGTTAAGATACTCTCCAAAGTTCTAGCTAGAAGGATTGAGAAAGTGCTTCCTTCGGTAATATCACAAGATCAAACTGGATTTATTAAAGGCTGACACTTAGCTTCCAATCTTTGACGCTTGCTTAATGTAATTTATACTGCCCAAAAAAATTTAAAGAACACTTTTTAATCAGAGTATAGCATCAAGTGAATGAAACCTCTGGGATATAGATCTGATCAGTTAAGTAGCAGATGGGGTTGTTAATCAGTTTCAGCTGCTTTAGTGTTAATGAAATTAACAATAGGTGTACTAGAGGGGCAAAAATTAGACGACCCCCAAAACAGGAATGGTTTAACAGGTGGAGGCCACGGACATTTTTCCCTCCTAATCTTTTCTGACTTTTTCTTCATTAGTTTTGCATCAGGCTATGGTCAGTGTCACTACTGGTACCATGAGGCAATACCTGGACACTATAGAGGTTGCACAGGTAGTCCAACTTTTCCAGGGTGGCCCAATTCTCCTCACCTAACACCTATTTACGTTCCAAAAGAAATATTAATCAGTTCTGAGGACTCAGACAAAATTTCTATAGTATACAAAACACATTTTAAAGTACCTTCCTTTCAAAGATCCCAGAGTACAGTGGGAAAAGGATCTCCTGTTCAACATTTCAGAAAAGTAATAAAAGGCAGCCATGCACAGAATTAATTCTAGCACAAAGCATTCAATTATTCAACTGAAAATCTTTTATCAAGCACATCTATCTCATTTAAAATTGTCCAAAATGTTTTCAGGGCAAGATCCAACCTGCGAACGTTGCAATTGAGGGCTCATTGGGCCATATGTTTTGGACGTGCACCAAATTAACATCATTCTGAGCCAAAATGTTTAAATGCCTTTCAGACAGCCTTGGTGTCACAATCACTCCTAATCTATTAACAGTTGTGTTTGGTGTACTCCAAGATATGTTTAAAGTGGAGAAGGACAAACAAACTGTAATTGCCTTTCATTTCACTACTAGCACGTAGACTTATCTTGCTCAACACAAAGAATCCTAGCCTACCTCTTTTAAGACAGTGAGTAACTGATGTTATACACTATTTGAAACTGGAAAAAATCTAATTCTCACTTAGTGGGTCTGTTCAAAATGTTTTTAAAAACCTGGCAGGATCTAATCAATAATATTTTAGAATAAGCTTTTATATCAGGAAAAAGGATTCTCCTCCCTCTTTTCTACTCTTAAAGTTTTACTCTGGTTGTTGGCCTTCCTCTCATTCTATTGGGTGGGGGTTGAACTGAATTTAGTTTGTTAAGTTTGACTTGTTTGTATGGTTTTAATAAATTCAATAAAGAAGATATCTTATACTGTAGCATTTGTGATCATACCTCTTTGAGGTTAACTGGTTGGGCAAATATCTTAGCCGAATCTTTTTCTTCAAGCTGATTAATAACTGATCGCAGAAGAACAGTGAAAGGAGTTAGCTGCAGCTCAAGAGCAACTTGCTGAAGCTTGATCTGTTGAAGTAAAAAATAAGCACATGCAAAATAACATTATCAAGATGACCTGTTGAAGTAAAAAAGTAATGCCAAATAACATTATCAAGTCAATATTTTATATTAAAACAGAAGAAATTTCTCACTTCACCAAATCATTAGCAAAATGCTACAATTCTAAAGTTTTGCTCATGTGAAACTGAATAGCATACTGAAGAAAATTCTGCACAGTTAAATTTCATGATTAAACACACTCAAACATACTGCATACAATATTCACTAAATGCACACAGCCTTAAACATGGAATCCTGATATTAACAGATAAAACAGTAACCACTTGAGAACAAACTAATCCATTCCACTGGTAAAATATACAATAAAAAAATTGATTCATGATTAGTTTTTCTCAGTCATTACTTACCTCTTCTCTTTTTAACTTTTCTCTTTTTCGTATCAATTCTACCAATAAGCGTGCCCTCTCAAGGTCATGACGAAGCCTGTGCCAATATTTTAACTGTTCTTTTAAAGCCTTGCTTTCTTCATCATCCTTTTTCTGTTTGGGAAAAAAATTAAAAGAAGCTCAAAAGTTGTATGTTAAAAAGCCAGATCCTCAACTTCAACTATTTTGCTCTAGGTTCCATAGAAACACGCTTCAATTACTTTTTATATAGAAATAATCTTGCACTGTTACATTTTCTTTTTGCATTTTACTGTACTTAAATCTTCCAACAAAAGAACTAGCCATAAGCATATGGTCTTCCTTTAAGCATATATACTTTACATTAGCTGCAATACTACTGTACAAAGGAAAGAAACAACAACAATTACAGTCCTTTAGTTTTTAAATTATTTTAAATCAGAAATTGTTAGCAGGCATTACTCTACCCAGCATCAGTTTCAATTAGAAATATCTGTTACTCTTAAAAACTGGTTTGGTAAGCTCTCTACCACAGTGTTAGCATAAATGTTTTTTTTATTTGTTTTACAGACTCAACATCTTTTATCTTTTAGAAACTGTATTTCACACAAAGGGTATCAAAAATGATTTAAAACTTATTTATTTTACCTTAGGTAATGATAACATTATTTTACCTAGTAGCAATAAATGAAACCATTACATATTAACCATTTATGATATAAGGGGTTTTTGGCATTATTGTGCCTAAATTACATACCCAAAAATAAATAGCTACTATTCTACTTATGGAATGAAGCAGATGCAAATGGCATTTTAGACATTTCTCTCCAAAAAAACTGATTTTACAGTACATAGCCAAGGCATTTTATAGCACAGGTATATTTGTAGAAACCATGGCACTTAAGTGTTCACAGATTTCATAGTGCTCGGACTGCTTGAACTGGGCTGGTACCAGTGATGCTTGGAGCTTTATGGGAACTACCAATCTGCCCCCTTTGATGTTTTGTACTAATTTACACATACTTTGACATACAAGGGGGAGCCCCATACCGCATTGTATAAAAGTAAAGAACTGGTAGGAGGAACAAGACATAGAGTACTGCCAGTAATTTTGGTTCCAAAATTGATTGGAAGCAAATAGTGTGTCTCAGATGTAGCATGTCTATAACCTTAAGAGGCTGACTCAGCATTTGTTTTAGGCACTGGCCAGTATGAGGAGTATAGCTTATTTCTTTTCTTACTGTAACATCACTACATCACTTAAAGACAGTTATTTTTTTTTTTATCTTTATTTTATCCTTAAGGAAAAATAAACTTTTATATATATATTTTTCATTATTTCCGCAATCCACAGTGTCCACCTTTCTCCTCGATCCACACGGATGGTCACTACTATAGGAATGTAATTGTACTGTGCATAAGACAATAAATCTGAAATAAACTGATTCTACATATCAAAGCAGTGCCTTAGTTTTTTTTTTTTTTTTTTTTTTAAATCCAGTGCCATTGTCTTCCTGATTGCACAGCTCGCAATACCAGTCAAAACTCAGCTTTATGTGCTTTTTGTGACATGCTATTATTAGCAAATTATGAGCTACAGTCAAGCCAAGTCATGATCAAACAACGAAGTGCGTTTTTTTTTTTTTTCTATAATGCATGCAGAGTCATTTTTTTTTTTTTATCAGAAGGTGGTAGAAAGACAACAGCTGAGGACTTTATGTCTGAGTAAGAAAAAGTTATTAATTCTAGTTTCTAAAAAGTTTCTAAGGAAAAAAACAAAAATAGCTTCCTGTTGGATAAAATGTCCCAATTTATGATGAGGCAGATCAAATTTTAGAGTTTTGTGCCAATATGGCATGATTTGCAGGCATTTTTAATTACCTTTCAATCATTGTAATAACATTACCGAATATCGCTACATGTTGCAGCAATCTGAGAGACAACAAAACTACTGCGTCCCAAGGTAAAACTCCCACACATCAATTTCTGTTTACCACTAGCCACAGAGAAACATTACATTTTGTACAATAGATTGTGGTTTTTGTGTTGTAGTTCTCACATCTAGGTCTGCTTTCTGTTGCAGTTGCCCCACAAAGGTTTAGTGTGTTTTTATTTATGAATAAACTAAGTACATTAATCCATTTTCATACAAGTTTCTTCCAGTTCGGGGTCAAGGGATGGAGGCAATGCCTTTCCTGGCAGGCATAGGAGAATAGCTATAGTCCCAGAGCTAGTCACATATTCAGTCACCTAAACTACTGACACGGGGTCCAATACATCATGTTCAATCCACCTAAAGAGCACATTTTTGGCATGCAAAAGGAAAACTGGCATACTCAGAACAGTGTGGTGAAATTGACATTTGAAATATGGTGATGATGGTGTTGGGGGATCTGGGTTTGGGGGTTGGGTTGAAAACAAAATCAATTACCTTAATCTCACACTATCCAGCCTTTAACTCAAGTAAAATTATTCTGAGAAAAAATAATTCCTTATCAAGAAATTATTTTTAACAAAACCATAAATGCCATAATTATTGAAACTCCTACATTTAATACTTTGTACGACCTCCCTTTGCCAATAAAACAGCACTAAGTCTTATCCTATAGCATAAACTTAACATAACCTCGCTTTACATTACATAATTTTATGAAATAAATACCACCTCTCCATTTACAGTATTCTTTGTTGTTTAAAAGCACACAACAAAAATATACTGAGAAAGAAACAGAAAAAACACTACGCAAACAGTAACACAAAGAAATTCTACTATAGAACACAACTGAATGCTTAGAGCATGTGCTTTATAAAACTGCAACATGCACATATTAATCTACTTTAGATTTATTAGTATTTAACATGGTGAATCTACAAATTTTTCAGATTTTTACCTGCTGAGAAGTCCGTTGTGACTGCAAACTGGACTGTAATCGCCTCAATAATGGAACACCATTTCTGGACTGTCTTTTCAGTGACCAATAGCTTAAAATACGTTCAATAAATAATTTCTTACGCTGTACGGCAATCTGATTAAGAATTGTGTTCAACCTGAAAATAAAACAAAAAAGAACAACATTTAACAATTTAGAAGGAAAATAAAACATGTAGCAAATGACATGGAATTTTAATACCATATGACTATCTAGATTGTGGAGTGGGGAAAAGGTAAAAATACCTATTTGGAATAGAAAACTTGCCACTTCTGCATTTACTCTATAGCAACTCAGAGATTACTGTAGTGGGGAAGCTGACCCTTTGACATATGGGTTGGTTATAAATACTTACTAAACTGTGCTAACATTAAACAATTTTAATATTTTTTGCTTGTATTATTAAAAAACACAGTATATTAACAGCTAGTTATTCCCAACTGCAAACAGAAATTGAAATGAAGATTTTTTTAAAAAATCCTGGCAGTGTACTACCAAATACTTAATGAATTCAAATGCTTTATCTCTAAAAATAGTAGGCAGAATGATGTTTTGTCTTGTACTCATGGCATTAACTCATGGCATATGATGTGTGCTACAGTGAGATATGACAGTTTATTTAGATAAGCATAATGAATGGTGCATACTGATATTTTAATATTTTCCTATGTTTCAAAATGTAAACAAAAAATGTAAACAACAGAAAATATTACCTAAATCTGGCGTAACAACATCACATACAAGTAAAAGCCAATCTGACATTAAACCTATGGAGGGTTGGGATTTACTAATAGATGATAAATAATGTAATGTTTCTGACAAGATGGCACCTTATTGTGTGGAGAGAATTTAATTCAGTTCATTGTTGCATAGTGTTATTTACTGACTGCAGACTGAGTGCTGTAACAAGTTCACGGTTAAATGCTATTAAAAACTTTATAAATTACTGATAAAATAATGAGAACACATAAAAAAGGTAGAAGGTTATTTAAATTTACCAAAGCACATCTTTTTGTATCAGTATTTCCTGTAAACAGAAAATACATTTGGATATTGACCCAATGGAAAGTATCTACCACTGCCACTGCTGCTACAAATGTTTAATGCTTTTCGAAAAAGCATGCCTTGTAAACTATGAATATGTGGACAGCCGTCTGGTCTCTAGACAGATTAAGTAAGAAGGGTTACACACAACTCAGACTTACAGTATACTGTGTGAATTGCACTGCTACATCTAATATTTCTCTCGTAACAACCATTAAACCATCAGGGTGTACTCGCATTTTTTTTGTAAATGATGTGTGCTAATAAAATGAAAGAAAGAAAAAAAAATGTATTTATTACTACAGTTTTCTCTTAAACCGTGCCTTTTATCATATTTGCCTCAGCTTTTCAATGTGCTACAGGCATTTGGGTTTTATTAAAATAAAAGTAAAACTTGGGCTTGCAAATTTGCTCACCCTACAAAGAATAAGTGTATCTTAAACATGTTGCTGCTTGTAGTATCAACTACCATTTTAAAATGCTTTGTGCCAGATAAAATTAAGGTAGTCATGCAATATGCCTCAGTAATTTCAGATTTGATTTCTGAGCTGAATGTACATCAGAAACAAAATATTTTCTCTTTGTGATAAAGTTACTTATTCAAGAAGTGTGCATAATCTTTTTGTTAATTTGTTCATCTGTAAGGGTCATTATTTATATTATTTCATATTTAATTGAAAATTCCTTTTTGTGATTTATTTATTTTTGTTTATTATGTGTTAGTTTATTTGTGTACTTTGTTATTAAAAAATAGGAAAATTTCAATTTCGTAGGTTTCTTTTTAATTGTCTAGATTAGCACTATGCAAAACAGAAATACAGTACAGTCGATTCCGCTTAATCGGACCACATCGGGACGCGATCATTTTGGTCCTAATAACCAGCTGGTCCGATTACAGGAACATGCCCTATACATGTGCAACCAAGACGGGACATGCTATAAGTAACATATTAAAATGTCATTATGACTTTTATTGTGCTGCACACGCGTATGGTGAATGTACAAACAATAACTACGTACATGTACGGATGCTTACAACTTTGTTTATTGAAAAAGAAATCTACAAATTCTTCTAAACAATCTACACGGCACTCAGCATGTAAAGCACAATAAAAAAGGTTACATTACCAAATTCCAGTCAACGTTTGATTGTAAATTATAGTCTTTGCCAAGCCAGTAATTTCAACCAACCGACGCTGACTAGAGTTTGGTGGTTGTTGCCTGATCTGATCCAGGAAATCAATTTTTTCAGCTAACGTCAAGTCCCACCGTGGCATTTTGGCAGGGGAGACAAGACACGCACAGTTCACAGACTAAAAGAGTTCTGATGAAATCTTGGTGTTTCCGGGTCAAGATGTGGAGGTCAGGAGAGCCACAAAATGCTCGCCATTCAAAGCTTCGGCACTAAAAGCGTCCAGTTTGACTTTCTTGAAGCAAAAGCTTTCTCGTGTAAACTTTAATCCTTATTGACAGGAAGGAATTCCTTGCACGGACACTCTTGTTTACGCTCGACTTCATGTCGCCGGCTACTGGGCGGTCCGTTTTAGGAAAGAAAGGGCAGGCAGGTTCACCCCCACTGGTTTGCACTTGGTACAAATTTTCCGACTTCCTGACCTTTGATAAAAGCATAAATTCTCCTGGGGAGCCCAGGGATCCTCCCGATGTCGCTGACCCGCTTTACATCCGCTTTCCGCGGGTGACTTGTGGCTTCTTTTTCTTATTCTCTGTCACATTCTTTGGTCCGATTAAACGGGATTTTGGTCCAAATAAGCGAACAATATTAGGCTTATGTAATATAATCTGTTTCGGTTCTTTAGGATTCGGTCCTAATAAGCGGCTGGTCCGATTAACAGGTGGTCCAATTAACCGGAATCGACTGTACTCATCATTTAAGTACGTATCTGAATTAAACCACAAAAATTTAATTTTAAAAGACCAAAATGCAATGAAAATGGTCAAGTGACCAAATATTTTCAAGGGGAGTCCCCTTGGGAAAATACTGCAAAATCTAGATTTTTTTTTTTGGCTGCACTGCAACAAATGTTTTATTAGGCCTAGATTTTGAAGTGGTGTAGAAAGGTAGAATGTTTTCAACAGTACAATAAACATGAGCAGAAATCAGACATTAAAACTTAACTACACAATCAAATTAGAAATAATACACTAAAGAACAATTTAAACATCTCTCACCAAAGGCCATAAAGTTTTGGGAAAAAGTATATAAATTTACCCATATAAAATTAAGTAGAAAAGATTTATTAAAATAGTTACATTTTCTATTATATATTTTATATGATAAAGTGTTTTATTGTTTTATCTTTCACTTGCAGACTACACACAGCAAATATACTGTACTCCAGTTTTGGAAAGAAGACCATCATGTTTTGCTGTTTAATATGGTCCATAAGGACCGATTATTGTGGCTAGAAATGTTATCTGAGCTACAATGCAGCAGTGCTGTGTTAATCATTGTGCCACCGTTCCTCAAACAACAAAATACACAGACAGGCTAATCACAACCATGGCTGTGCCATGAAGTGGCCAGTTAGACTGGTTTGTTCTATTGTTTGAAGATGGGGCTCCAGGTGCAACTGTGTGGTCTTTTTTGTTTTTGGTTTAACTGTACAGATACTTTGTACTTTATTCTTCCATCAAGAAGTTAGAAACACCCTCTAAACAGAATTAAATATTTAATTATTTCTTCACAGGGTCTCATTATGACTCGAGGATGACAGCTCCTTTAAGGGTCGATTTAGCTCCTAAATATTGCACATGGCTAAGTGTGCATGAGGTGCTACACTGTCAGTACACAAGGATCAGTGTTATATATCTGGGGACAGTACTTGTAACATTTTCATTATGGTTGGCTAACGTAACCCTCAAATACAAATACTGTTAACTTTGTTTGTTTTTTTAAAAACTCATGCGGGTGCAAATCTGGCTGGATAGGGAAATGACATCACACATGCCTGAGGCAGATTGGACAGCAATCTTAGATTAAGCATGCTTAAAAGTTCTGCACATGACTGGTAGAGCTCTGTAATGTCATGCTGGCCTCACAAAGCATCATAGTTCGCCTGGAAATAAATGTTTGTCTAAGCCGTCTGCACAGCAAATTTCTAGGAAAATGTTCGGGAACAAGGACACTGATGAACACAGTATATATACTGTGAAAAACATCTGACAAATTTCACAAATCACCAATATTCATTTTATGTTTAATTAACCTGTCATTTTTGTATTTGTTGTAAATGAAATATTAGTTTGTTCTTTTACAGTAGCACACAAGCAATGTGGCTTACTTATAGTTTACTGCATGCTAAAACTTAAAACATATCACAGCAAATAAATAACAGCTGGTTTCTTCACTTGTCAATAACAATAATGCTATGGATCAAACTGCTGTGAAATCCACTGTGTCTGACAAATACAATTCCTTGTGTGTCCCTATGACCAGCAGTGATGGATAGGAAACATAGGAAACATTCATGCAATATCAGAGGAGGAACAAGATGTACAACTAATACTTATGCATCATTATAGTCCCTCTAAGGCTTATAGTTGGTCCAAGAGAGAGGTATCTTTTGGGTCCCTCTTGTGCAAATCCTGAAGACCATTTATGCACCCCTTACATCAACGGGCAGACTTTCAGATTCCAGTATGTGGAAAAGGACATCTGTTCATTGTTCATATTCTTAAAGCACACACAGTTATCTTTGCAGATTAAATTGTACAACTGGATTTAGCAGAATATGGCAGAACAACAACATTGACTATTTACACATAATGTATGAATTTACAGATACATTTTTATAATTGTATTACACAGGTTTCTAACTATATGTGGTATGCCTCTGCATATTCCATTTCACTTTGTAGTAATACATGGCATGTTAGATACTGCAACAGTATGGTTCAAGGAATCAATTTCAAACTTTGTACATTTAAAAATTAATGCAAGCTCTTTTCCGTGATATAATGTGGTTTAGTGTTGAGATGTAGAGGGCCAAAATTGCAGTAAAACACAAAAGAATTTTTAATACAATTTTCAACAAGCCATAAATTGGCTAATGTAAAATAGTTACCGTAGATACTCGCGTATTAGTCGATCTCGCAGATAAGTCGAGTGTATTGTTTAAGCCGAAAATTACGAAATTTGTTATGACCCGCGTATAAGTCGAGGGTAAAACTTGACAATTGGCTCCAGCAGACCCCCATGACCTTGTGTTCGGATTCAGCGGGTTGGAAAATGGACGGATGGATAAAACTTGACAGCTATCAGAGATAGAGGGTGACAATCAGCTGTTAATGGCGACAAAACTCACTGTCACGTCGCAGGCATTCCCTCTGTGCTTGGAGAAATGCTAGACTCGACTCTGCAACTAATCCTTGCGTGAGCGTGAGTTGCGAAATGTAAACAAAGGCACGATGGCGTCGATATGTCACAAGGGAGCGAAGCGAGTGCAGAAAAGAAAACACTCGGCAGACGATGTTTTGCACATTATCGCTGAGTCTGACTTTGATTTTTCAGAATCGGATTTTATTGACAGTGATCAGGAATCGAGCAAGAGAGTGAGAAGCTGGCATCAGCTGATCGGACACCAGCCGATGCCATGCCAGCTGATCGGCTGCCAGCTGAATGCATTCGCGCAGCCGATGCAGCTATGGCAAGGATCGCGTAGGAGGAATATCCAGACATTGATCTGTGGGAGTCGAATTGGCTACCGGACTTCACAAGACAGCATGGCTTGCTGTTGGACACGACGGATCACCCGCTGCTGGACTACTTCAGGCTGCTCTCTCCTGATGCTGCTTTTCAGCTACTGTCAGACGAGAAAAACAGGTAGGCAGAGAAATTTTTTGAATCGCGGGCTGCGCTTGCATCGTATTGATAGCGTGCATTGCCTTGGTTCTTTTGATTCCAAATCTGGTTGCACGTGGCAGCTAATGGTATGTTTGTTATCCAAAACCTGCAAAAGCTAATGCTCAAATTCAAGTATTTCACAGTTTAAAGAATTATTTAATGAAATTAGAAAAAAACTAGCTAATTAGCAATAGTATTGCTGGCTTATAATTATTTCAAAGACCATGGGAAACGGCAGATGACCGGTGACTTAACACCGTGAAGCGTTGAGTGTACAATGTCATTACCCAAATTCTATGGACAATTGTGTTGCCCCACGGATAAGTCAATTCTGTTTTTTTGAATGAATTTTAAGGCATAAATTTTTCGACTTATACGCGAGTATCTATGGTACCCACAATTGCATAAGTTAAACACAGCCAACACTAAAGAAAATCATATACAATGTAGTGCATTTAGCATTAACAGTTCAAAGGTTATGACTTAAGGAAAGCTAATTGTTTTAGTAGAAGTATTTCAATAAAAGTAGGCTCAATACTACCTATTTAAGCCTCCATACCTCAGAAACTAACAAAAAATACCAGCCTAAACTTTAGTATGCTAATTTTTTGTTTTTTAATTAATTGTTTCCATTAACTATTAAGCAAATCACAGATGGTTAGTTGGGAAGCCTCTGCTGATTTCATGTGGACTGACCCATTTATAAAATAATGGCAATTTATGGGTCTCTATCACCACACAACATTCAAATTACTTCCTGGAAATTGTTTGGTTAAATAGTATGAAGGATAAACATTTAAGCATACTGTATGAACATCACATTTTTGTTTTGTTTGTTCATATACATTAATTTTCCATTGTACAGTACATAAACCATTATTTACTGAACATCACAATAATTACCACTTTTATTCTTTTTTTTGGTGTTTTGTTTCTTAATGTAATTATTGCTTGCTATATACTTCACACCAGAGAAAGATCCTCAAATGACCCTTTAAAAAAAGAGACTATTCTGGCCCAACCGTGCCTTTGCATCCCTGCCACCAGCTCCAACTCATTCAGTATAGGTGGCAACAGTGTATCCTGGCATAGAGCATTCCAAAACCAGAGGCAGTCGACAGACTAGTATTTCCATCTAAAAACTTGTAAAAAGAAAAATAACCCTGTTGCTCACTACTTGAGGCTAACACACTGTACCTTTTATTGTTTACACTCAATATATTCTCTTTATAATTTCTTTTATATTGGATGACAAATACATTGCCTTGATGTCTAAGAAAAGTGTTTGCTTATGTACTGTTTATTACACCATAATAAGCCTTTTTGGTTTCATTGGGGTCCAAAATGCTATTCAAATGAAAAAACTAACATCAGGAAATGAAAAATATATTAAACAACATTTTCATCCAGGGTATTTTTAAATAAAAAAAAACATGTTTATATATCAGGTCTGACATTTCACATGTTATATTTAACTGAAGATTATATTAACATGGTGTAGATCACAATGATTATTATTAACCCTTAACAAATAATGCAGGTGTCTTTATACAATAAAGATTTTATTACTCATTTGCACTGAATTTATTTTGGTCAGGGACAGGGAGACAGCATTGTTCATTAGGCAGAAACTTTGAAAATAAGATCAGTTTTCTGGATTAAATAACTTTTGCTCAAACTGTGTGTCAAAAATTAATTTGCCCAAGTTGTTGGGTCTGAAACATATACCTACAGAATGAGACTCTTTCACTTCGCTTTTAACTGTCTCTCATCCTCCAAATCAATCTCTTTACTGTTTCTACTAAAGAAATTTATTTTAAATTTAATAATAATTTAGATTTTCCAAACAGTGATTGTGTCAAATTCACAAAGAATAACTTTGATTTTTATGTGGATGTGAAAAAAAAAAACAAAAAACAAACAAACTCCACCAAAAGGATTAGATTTCTTTACAAAAGAGATACAACTGAACAACTTTTAAAAAGCTGTACTGAGCAATTTGCCAATAGGTATCAGTAACCCTGACACTCAAGTAATAATAAGATTTAAATTGTATTCCTATAATGTATTTGAGAGTGGAACTGACACACAGGAGTTACCATTGCTGTCTAACAGCTCCTAGATTTTGGCTTGCTAACAGCTCCCAGATTTTGGCTTGGTCACTACATGTTTATTATTTGCACATTCTATGCTTGTAACTGTATTTAGCATGGTCTGACTCCTCTTTACATTCCAAACTCATGTATTAAGAGTGCAAAAATACTATATGGTGGTACTCATAACAGCCCAATATTAAAGGAACCCATACTCAGTACTATCTTCCTGTCCACTCCGAGTAAATTATGAGTACTTCGACTAGAAGTGCAAATGTTAAAAAATAAAAAGTGACAAACAAAACAAGCAGAACATTGCAGTTTTATGGTGTAACTGACAGCAAATCATTAGGTATGAAAAGTAGGAAGAAAGTCTTTCCTCAAAGCAGTGTCCCTTTTTGTCTATCAAATCAAAGTTTATTGTTCAAACCATAAAAAAACAAGCTTGTCTCCTGCTGTAGGGTGGGTTTGAAAATTTTGCCTCCCATTGCACATACAGTGCTTGAATATCAGATTTATGTCCTCTCTGTATTTAACCCTAGTGATATATATGGGTTTATCCAGAGGATTCCTGTTTCCTTCCACTGGAAAATTTTCAATATTTTCAACTTAATTGAAAATCAGTTTCTATTTGCTAGATACAGTATAATATGACATACTGTAGACTAGGGTATAATGATGTTCTTTCAGCTGATTCACATTGCTAAGGGGTGGGTGATTTTTTTCAAAAAATTGTTTATTTTGACATAACATTTTAAAGCAATTTTCAAATTAGAACCAATCTGTACAGTTAAAACAGTCAAGAAAACAACAAATGTGTGTGTCTTTCTTATTGTCAAAAGGGGTGGGGTTATGGGGTAAATCAGGCTATGACTCACCCCAGTTTGATCAGCTGATTACATATGTACAGTCAAAACATTTTAATGCAAATATTGAAATAAAAGTCATTTCTCAAATGAATGAGTTTGTTGCAAAGGACGTTTGTAATTTTAACTCAGTTGGCTGCAATTGGTTTGTATAAGAATGATCACATGTTGAACAAGCTAATGTAAAATGCAAAGTTTGCAAAAAGACAATAGCAGTTCAAAGTGGTGGCACATCCAGTTTATTTCAGCATATAAAACAGAAATGCCCAGCAGAATGGAACAAATGCAAGAAAGCATGGAACAAAGATAAAGCCTGTCCACAGCTGACAGCTTTGGCACACTGTTCTCACTACTTTAGCATGCACCAAAAACTGCACGCCTTATTATATTTTTTTTAGACAGAGTGGTTATGTAAAGAAGAGAGATTTCTTTGTCTGGTGGCCAGTATAAGAATATACTGGAGATGTCCATCGTGCTTTCTTTGCCTGCAGTGGTGACAAGAATGAGAAGAAAACTACAATATGTTTGTGTTTCTCTAAGAAGGGTACAGTTGTATTTTCAGTTTGCAAACTGTGGACAAACTTCACATTTATATTTTCCACAAGAAAAGTTGAAAATGATTTGTGTTAAAATATTTACATAAATCATGAATGGTCTTTAAATTTTTTTAATTGCTCATCCCTTTAGCCAAAGGTGTACCTACTTTTTTCACAGATGGAATAGGCATATCTGCTCAGTTTTTGTTGAAGAAGTACTTACTTTTTCAAAAGGACTGTTTCATGGTCATCCTAAAATATGATTTACAAATGTGCTTTAACTTTCCACAATGGACACTCAATTGGCTGAACTCAAGAAGCTGCTTTGAAGTGGAAGCAAAGGGCAGACTGTTAGAACTCCTTCTCTGAAGTAACAGATACCTTTTATGTGATCTTTTGACAAAGTTTATTTTAAATGTATGGCAAAAAACTACATCTTGAAAGTTTTGCTGTAAATAAAAATATCATGTTGCATTGGAATTGGCATTAAATTTATGTTAATACTGAGTTCTGATAAGAATTATAAAGAATCATGTATTTCTTCAGCTACAAAAAAAAAAAAAAAAAAAAAAAGGCCATCTAGGTTTGCCATCTTGACTAGAAAGTGATACCAACAGTACTGCATGGAGATGGAAATATTAAGTTTTGAGCTGCTTTGCTGCATCAGGGCCTGGGTAGCTCATTATCACACAGTCCACTATGCTTCAAAGATTCTCTGAGATAAGTTGTCTGAGGATTGTGCACCTATTGGAGTTAGAAGGTTTGACCAAGAAATGGGCCAGACCAAAAAAAAAAAAAAAAAATCCTTAAGTTCACTGTAATGTATGTTCTAATTAAATTCAGGAGAACCTCACCCAGAATATGAATAACTGGGAACTAGTTCTGGAACCAGGCCTGGGAATGGCTAGCTGCCAGCTAGAAGACCGACATAATCTGTAATATCCATTAATGAATAAAGTATATTTTAATAACTGCTAGTAAAAAAGTTGGTAGTTTCCAGGTTTCAAGTAGGGAAATTCCCCTTGGGATTAATAAAGTATCTATCTATCTATCTATCTAAAGCAGCAGATATTTAACACCCACAAGCTAATAAAGAAATATAAATGCTCCTTTACAAGAAGAAAAGGAAGCACTTTACAAAAAAAATTGGGAAAACACTATCAAAAAACACCGTAAAAATCATAATTTACATTAGCTGTATAATCAGAAAAATAAAACTACAATAATCCGTACAAAATAAAGTGTAGATACTTACCTTTGAGGAGGAATACAAGGAACAGACTTTGAAGGAACAGAACTGGTTGGTTCTGTTAAACCCTTTTTATTCTTCTTGCTTTTCTGCCTGCCTTTTAATGGAGTTCTACCACTTTTTTCACCTTTCTGACAAAGGCCATTTTTTGTTTCACTTTCTTCGTAAATCATTAACGGCCTTCTAGTACAACCTGCAGGAGTATGTGAATCACAATAGGCTGTCTTTTTAACTGAAAAAGTTGTTCCAGTGTCTGTTACTTCTTTAACAGGCTCCATTTTCATGTATAAGCCTGCTTTCTGAGCACAAGTCACATGAAATGCAATGTAACAGTTTGCCTTATGGCATTGGATACAGGCTCCCACTCCCTTCTGCTTACAAAGGTAACAAGTTAATTTCCACCTTGCTGGTGGTATGTTCCTTACACCATCAATCGGTTCAATAAAAATTGTATTAGCAAAACCCACTTCAGGCACCCAAAGAGCACAAACAACATGTCCCCATCGGTCATCATCTGTCTTTTTAAAAGCACCACCTTTATTTGGGCAAAGTACACAATCAACTGGCTGGTTAGGAGACTGTAAACAGTGTCGACAAAGCCACTGTCCTTCTGGGATATATGGCACTCCGTAACACTCTTGGTGAACTGCTAAATTACACATGTCACAAAACAAAATTACATTACTGTTCTGGCACTCTCCATCCATGCATATGCAACACACTGCATCTTCATCAATAAGAGACTGAGGATCCCCCTGATTCTGGCTCTCAAAAAATGACTCTTTCTCAAATCTGTCCATGAGAAATTCAAAAACATTTTGAGACACAACACTCAATCCTTCACTTTTACGTTTCTCATTAATTAGTTCCAGCCATGCATAGTCTTCTTCATCCATATCATATTCCACTTCTTTATCAAGCTCATCTGAAGATTTTTCAATAAATGTGTAATAAGAAGGCGGTCTCCGAGGAGCAACAGGAGGGTTGTATTCCACAATTCGAATTTTAGGTTCAGGAAGTGCACTAGATGTTGCTTGTCCCCCATGCACGTTTGGCACTGCTACATTGTTCTTTTTTAAATTATTGTTTTTTAGCCTTTTAGATCTCACCAAAACCTGTGGCTGTTCACTGTTTTCTTTATTGCTATTACATTCTGTAAGCTCTTGTGCTGTAATGTCATCCTCAGAAATTATTTCCAAAGAGTCAAAAATACTGATTCTATGTACTCGGCCATCGATTTCCATTTCTACCATTCGTTGAGCCTGGGCATAGGTGAGTGTTTCCCGGGTTGGAGAATGCTTGATGTTGCAGGGAGAAGTAGAACGGCGAGCCATGGAAGCTCTGTGATGTCGCCCTTTTCTTCTCATTTCAGAAGAAATTCCTCTGGGGAGATAAAAACAAGTAGTCACAAAATAGATCAGACATGAATGAAAAGCATTATAAAACCCTCTCACTCATTTCAAGAGTCACATGGAACTTATCATGACAGCTTTGGGGACAAGACAGAAATGAATCCTATAGGAGACGCCTCTCCATTAAACGGCACATTCACTGAAACAACTATCAATCAACTGAAACTTCATGACTTTGAGATGCGGCATGAAACCTGAAGATGCAGACAAAGAAACACGGATAATATGAAAACTTTATGCATACAGTGTTGAAACCAGGATATGAACACTGAAAGTGTGACCTAGCTGTACTGCTGAACAGACCACTATATCAGATCTGTATTTCAATGCTTATTGGAATTGTTTTATACGAACAATAAAATATTATTAAGTAAATAATAATGTATCATACTTTGACATCTTTTTAAAACAGCTGCTTTTACTTCATCGGGTATAGCCAAATTCAACAGTCGTTAATTTTTCATATGGAGTAGAAGATAGTGCAACTGCACAGTTTCTAATGATTCTAATGTCACTACAATCTGCATTTACCACTATTCCAAAATAACTCTGGGGTTTTTGACCCCTGTCCTTGCACATTCAAGACAACACCAAGGCTGTTACTTCAATTCCAAATGTCTAATCATTTTCTGTGCAGCGAAAAGCACCTCTCCATTGCTGGTTACTCTCACCATGCAAATTCAAGGCACTCACACTGGGTTACTTAACAGTCTTCAATTAATGTAACAAGCATGATATTGGGACATGTAAAGAAAACACACGGGGAACATTCAAATTTCCCAGTAAGGGGTTGGGAATTACACCCAAGTAACCTGGAAGTATGATTCTTATGTGAAGACTAAATCAAAAATGCAAGATCTATAATATATGTATTTATTAATTGCACTAGGGCTGTCAGATCAGAATGTCACTATTTGAATATAGTTCAACACATCTTATTCAAAGGCAAATCTTGACATTTGATAGTAAAAGAACATAGGTTTGCTTTACCAGCACTAATTTTGGCATCAAGTTACTCCAAAAGTGCAACGCATGGCTCTGGTATTTTACCAATTTGTTTTTACACTTCACATCCACGATTAGCCTTTTTTGAAATTTTAAATTAGTTTATCTTCTTCATTAATAAAACTTAAAGCCAGACACATTCAGACTTTCATTTTCCCTGTCCGACTGCCAAGCATTTTGATCTACAGGTGTATTCAGAACAGTTTTTCTAAAAGAGACTCTGGTATGGTGTCCCACAATTCATCTCCGTCTACACATGGCTATTGGTTTGACACATAATGCCTAAAACAATGAAGTGTTATTAAAAATGTTCAAGCTACATTTATTAAAACATTGCTGCATCTGTAAAAAGGAAAAAAAGTAAGAGTCCAGAGATGCTGACTGGCTTTTTATTCTGAAGGCTGCAATATTAACTGTACCCTGCCAATCAATGCCTGTGACACACCTCCAAGATAATAAAACAAATCTGCCTTTGACCTACCTGCCTGCCTCTTGCCTGCTCCGTTTCTTTATTTGCTATTCTCACCTAGTCACAGTCTTACAAATTAACCAATATTCCACCTAACTTGTCAGGACAGTGACCCATAAAAAAAAAGATCCCTACAAGTCACATGCACTGGTACTGCACTATGCTACATTTTTTTTATTCACGTTTCTTCTGCAAAGCATGAAACGCTTATGACAATGTTGTGTGGGTCCCATTTGTAGCACTGAGCTGGTGTCCTGCACTATAAACATATTGTGACACATCATGCTGCTGCCACGGACAGCTGTTAACAAATGGGAAGCAGAGTTAATGTGGTGCCCCATGGAAAGCAATTTCTGGTGAGGGCACAGGACACCTCTGTACGAAGTGCTGGGTGACAGGGGTGAGGAATAGTGCTCTTGTGCCCTACAGGCTGAGCAGTTTAAGACTTGTTACCTGGCCAAAAGTACTAGACTAAACACAAGATGACAGTACTGATGCTCCCCTTTAAAAAAAGTGCATCTGCTCAGGATTTTGATGGCCCTTATATTCAAATAACAGTTGCCCAAGTACCACTAGAATTCTTTTTTGTTGGCATTTTTGCCTACTGTGCCTCTGCTGCAGTCCTTAGCATCATAATGAAGTTAAAAAAAAAAATTAAGCTCAAACATATCTGAATATTTACTTATTTTTAATTTAAATATTCAAACCTTAATTTTTGGCTAAAATGACAGTGCTAAATTACACAGTTTAATTTTGAGATCATTCCATCCATTCAGAAAGCCGTAGTGGGTACAGGTTTTCCTTCCCTACACTTTCTTAATCTGTGACCAATTTCTGCTGTTAATTGACTTGTTTTTTCAAGACTTGGTCCTCTGAGTTGCTTTATTTTTCCTTAAACAACAGACCAACAAAAACGAGATGGGAACCAGGTATAAAAAAAACAAACAAAAAAAAAAACCAGTTAAGTCAGGGCCTAAAACTCCAACCAATTTCTTAATTAGAAGCAGGTTTTTTTGTTAATTAAATCTGTTAATTCCACTGCATGTTGGTGCTCTCATTCTGCCTCATCAGACATTTCCAAAATTGTTGATTTTCTTTTTTTTCTAAGAGCACTATTAAAATGTTTTGAACGCCTGGCCATATCAACATTAGTAATAATAATAATAATTCATTACATTTATATAGCACTTTTCTCAGTAAGACCTTCACCTTTATTTACGGGTATAGTATAATGAACACACCTATGGCTGGTCAAGCATTGGATCACTTTGTATTTCAATACTGTTTGGCTAAAAATTAAGGAAAAATAAACAATTAAAGGGTGCGAGTAATAAACCTCCTTGATATTAACCCCAAACATGACTCAGAAAACAGTTAAACCCGAGTCAGACTCAGGGTAACATTTAATAATCCACTTTACAATTTAAAGCCCAAAAAAAACTCAGAGACAGTATTCTGTTGTCATCTAGAGTATAAAACAACATTATACTGCAAAAAAGTATGAATATTTCTATGTGTTTTGCAACGATAGATAGATAGATAGATAGATAGATAGATAGATAGATAGATAGATAGATAGATAGATAGATAGATAGATAGATAGATACTTTATTAATCCCAAGGGGAAACTCACATTCTCCAGCAGCAGCATAATTATACAATAAATAATATTAAATTAAAGAATGATAATAATGCAGGTGAAAAACAGACAATAACTTTGTATAATGTTAAATGTTAACGTTTACACCCCCGGGTGGAATTGAAGAGTCGCATAGTTTGGGGGAGGAACGATCTCCTCAATCTGTCAGTGGAGCAGGACAGTGACAGCAGTCTGTCGCTGAAGCTGCTCTTCTGTCTGGAGATGATACTATTTAGTGGATGCAGTGGATTCTCCATAATTGATAGGAGCCTACTGAGCGCCCTTCGGTCTGCCACAGATGTTAAACTGTCCAGCTCCATGCCAACAATAGAGCCTGCCTTCCTCACCAGTTTGTCCAGGCGTGAGGCGTCTTTCCTCTTAATGCTGCCTCCCCAGCACACCACCGCGTAGATGAGGGCGCTCGCCACAACCGTCTGATAGAACATCTGCAGCATCTTATTGCAGATGTTGAAGGATGCCAGCTTTCTAAGGAAGTATAGTCGGCTCTGTCCTCTCTTGCACAGCGCATCAGTATTGGCAGTCCAGTCTAATTTATCATCCAGCTGCACTCCCAGATATTTATAGGTCTGCACCATCTGCACACAGTCACCTTTGATGATCACGGGGTCTATGAGGGGTCTGGGCCTCCTAAAATCCACCACCAACTCCTTGGTTTTGCTGGTGTTGAGTTGTAGGTGGTTTGAGTCGCACCATTTAACAAAGTCATTGATTAGGTCCCTATACTCATCCTCCAGCCCATTCCTGATGCAGCCCACGATAGCAGTGTCATCAGCGAACTTTTGCACATGGCAGGACTCCGAGTTGTATTGGAAGTCCGATGTATATAGGCTGAACAGGACCGGAGAAAGTACAGTCCCTTGTGGTGCTCCTGTGTTGCTGACCACAATGTCAGATGTGCAGTTCACAAGACGCACATACTGAGGTCTGTCATTAAGATAGTCCATGATCCATGCCACTAGGTATGAATCTCATCCCATCTCTGTCAGCTTGTCCCTAAGGAGCAGAGGTTGGATTGTGTTGAAGGCGCTAGAGAAGTCTAGAAACATAATTCTTACAGCACCACTGCCTCTGTCCAAGTGAGAGAGGGATCGGTGTAGCATATAGATGATGGCATGCTCTGCTCCCACCTTCTCCTGATATGCAAACTGCAGAGGGTCAAGGACGTGTTGAACCTGTGGCCTAAGGTGGTGAAGCAGCAGCCTCTCCATGGTCTTCTTCTCTAAGGTAACTCAATCAATCACCCAAATCACAAAGGTGAACCTTAAAGCCACCTTTAGAACAAACTGAAACTGAACCATTAGTTGAATCGAGTGATAGTGATAACAATTTGAATTGGTCATTAGATGTTGACATGTATACTGGAACTGATTCATATAGACAGCACTGTACAACTAAAACGTAATGATATACCTGGAGATTTCGATATGGGTGCCTGAAGGTTCACTATGCTGCAAGTAGGTGCAAGGCAAAAAGGCAAATGATGCCATCAAGTAGAAAGACAAGAAAGATGTTAGCCCCATACGCACAGTTCACAATGTAGCAACTGCTGCTCATTTCAGAGGAAATGTGGTAGCCTATAATAACACAAGGGGCACATTGATTGTGCAGATCAGGAACCGTCACTTTACCTACTGATGTGCAAACAATCAAAAAAAATATTATAGGAAAAAAGTCCACAAAGAAACACACTTCTACTGTACAGATTGGACGTTGGCCCAAGCATTGGTGACAGTTGCAAAACATGTCACATGAAGGACGTGTATACTAAATCTGCATCAGTGCAGTTGTGGACACTAGTCATATGCTTCAGACTGTATTTATGTTGACGTTTTGAAATTTACATGTAAGAAAAAAAAATTCTTGTTATAAAATTAAATGTTTCGGACTTGTTTTTCTTGGGTAAACAATGCTAAGGAAGTTAAATAGCAAGTCAGCAGTAAGTTAATGCTGTTAATGTTAGTTAAAAATGGTCAGTAACTAAGAACATGGTTGGAATGAAAGCTGTCTGACTGCTGAACACGAGTTGGATTGCCTTGTTAAATATATAAGAAACTCTGAAAAGTCATCCCCTTAGACGTTTATAAGAATTCAGGAATATCGCAATTCAATTCCTCTTTCAACTTTAACATCTACCTGCTTTCGAAGGTAAATTTTACATTAGATAAACTTAATTAATCCTACAGGGAAATTAAAAAACTGAATAAGGTCTACAAATAAAACTGCAGGTCTGTAAATGATCAATGGTGTTTAAATTACATTTTTTGTCTTTTTTATAATAACGTATACTTCGCAAATGTATCTAAATTAAACCGAATCACGCACGCGTAATACAAGCCAAGGGAACTGAATAGTACCCAGAAAATAACAAACATTGCTCTGCCCTCGCTAAATTGATTGTTTAGAATGCGTAATTATTTAGTTTAACCAGAAGCTAGTTTAAATAGACGATAGGGCTTTATATTTTGCTATCCAATGCTTTAAAAGCAGCATAATGATCTATTGTACGGTTGATGCTGTGTGATTATAAACCTTACAGCACGCTGTCCCTCGTGACATGGCACACTAAAAACACATACTTCCTTAAAATTACACGTTCTATGTATCATTCATAATGTAATGTCTGTAATCGGTTAAATTTGCTAAACTGTCTTTAGCGTCTCCGATCATCATTTAAATATCGTTCTTCGCGACGCTGTTCCCCTAACTACCAGCGCAGACGATGATAGTTCAGGGAAGCATCTATCTATATCCAAGAGTTTCGTTACCAACTGCTTTTTTAACTGAACAAATTCCAGGAACTGGTCGTCTAAACAGAAGTTGCCTTGGAATAGAGACGAACGCCGTGACGTCACTGCACCAAACACTTTCCCGGGCCTGTTTGAATAACTGGACCATAGTACCATTACTATTAATCGCTTCTTTGCCCGTCTTCACGTGGACTCGCCTACCGGTCACGCTAAACTTACAGATCTTAGAAAAGCACGCCCCACCGCAAACGAAAGATGTGCCTTAGGAGACAAACGGAGTCTCCCATAGGCCTACCGTGTCGGGACAGTTCACAATAATAAAACTAGAAAAGCTAATATGGCGTCCAACAAAACAAGCATACAGGCGACGAGCAGAACAAGAGCAAATTCTTCCTTGTGGAAACTCGTACACCTTTTACTGTTAGCGTTCTGGCCGTGCCATTAACCACCTTTTAACTACCGGCATAGATCGTAAGCACATACCTTTAACTTTCTAGCGTTTTGTTCCCGAGACAGGGCAGGAGCTGATAGCAATGGCGATGTAGCCCTACGGAGTGACTGTGATTCCACACAATCTGTTCCAGTGGAGCTGCGTCTCAAAGCAAAAACCTCGCGTTGTTTAATTCGGTCGATGTGCCCTGTATCCCAGGCGGTCGAGCGGCTGAAGATTGCCCTTCTCACTCCTGCTGAAAACAACCATTAGTGAAGCCGAAGTCGGAGTTCTAAGCAAGAAAAGGCAGCTGTCCCAGCTCCTCTTCTCAACAACAATGCGGTTACACTAAAGGTTCCGCCCGCTACGCAGTTTACGCAGATACGCTTAGCTAAGCGGCACTACGCTCGCTCGGGTAATTGTGTGGCTGCGACTCACATTTTTTTAACAGTTTCATAAGAAGCTTTTGTTTCCGCACGCGAAGCCGTCTGTCGAATGAAAAAGGAAGTGGCGAATACGGTCATACTTTTGGTGTCAGCTGTACACAGCATACTATTATTTTTATTAAAATTGCGAGGGAAATGGTAAAATGAATCGCTCGATTGGCGGAGTATATTTCTCCATTTGCACATATAAAAACTGACAGAATAAAGCACTGCTCATTGTAGTGAGCACAATATATGACTCATTGTAATATGATACATATTTGTCTTCTGTTACTAGGAACGAAACCAAGAGAACGGCGTTTTCATTGTAACAAGCTGCTTTAAAGTTCACATTCAGTATTTTCGTATGAAAACGACGTTCATTAAATTAAATATTTCATTTCGTCTAATCCACAACAGATACAATAAAACAGAGTGAACAAATAATCAGTAAACGTATAGTGACCTGGTGTCTAGATTAACTTAAAACACAAGCATTAATGACTAAAATTAGTGCAGTCGGAATCAGGTATCAACCTGGTCACTATGGGGAATGGGGTGCACATTTTACAGAAGTTTCACTTCAACTACTAAGAGAAGATACCAACGTCAGGTTTATTGGTAAATTAAAACTAGCCTTGACTTTACCATTATTTGCTGGCTCCTACCTAATACACAATGTTGCTTGGACAGGCCTCATCTGTCTGTAACATTTAGTACATAAGCTTATCTGAAAAGGATCTAGTCGTAAACATACATGATACAGGTAGCATTTACATGGTGTTATTGAATAAGGTGTAATATAAAAAAAAACCCACTTTTGATGGCAACCACATCCTATTCTGAACAATGATGGTACTTGCACACTGGATAAGATGGCGAGTTTTATCTGTTGATATATTTCTTTGCTTGTTATATACACACATATATCTATATATATAGATATAGGTGTGTGTGTGTGTGTATATATAGATATATATATATATATATATATATATATATATATATATATATAATATATATATAGATGTGTATATATATACAGATGTGTGTATATATATATATATATATAGATGTGTATATATATATACAGATGTGTGTATATATATATATAGATGTGTATATATGTAATAGATATATAGATATAGGTATATATAGATTTAGATATGTGTATATATATGTGTGTGTATATACAGTCATATGAAAAAGTTTGGGAACCCCTCTCAGCCTGCATAATAATTTAATCTTTCAACAAAAAAGACAAGTGGTATTTCTTTCATTACCTAGGAACATCTGAGTACTGGGGTATTTTTTGAACAAAAGATTTTTAGTGAAGCAGTAGTTGTATGAAATTAAATCAAATGTGAAAAACTGGCTGTGCAAAAATTTGGGTCCCCTTGAATTTTGCCGATTTGAATGCATGTAACTGCTCAATACTGATTACTTGCAACACCAAATTGGTTGGATTAGCTCGTTAAGCCGTGAACTTCATAGACAGGTGTGTCCAATCATGAGAAAAGGTATTTAAGGTGGTCAATAGCAAGTTGTGCTTCCCTTTGACTCTTCTCTGAAGAGTGATAGCAAGGGATCATCAAATCAGCTCTCAAAAGATCTGAAAACAAAGATTGTTCAGTATCATGGTTTAGGGGAAGGCTACATAAAGCTATCTCAGAGGTTTAAATTGTCAGTTTCAAATGTAAGGAAAGTAATCAGGAAATGGAAGGCCACAGGCACAGTTGCTGTTAAACCCAGGTCTGGCAGACCAAGAAAAATTCAGGAGCGGCATATGTGCAGGATTGTGAGAATGGTTACAGACAACCCACAGATCAGCTCCAAAGACCTGCAAGAACATCTTGCTGCAGATGGTGCATCTGTACATCATTCTACAATTCAGCGCAATTTGCACAAAGAACATCTGTATGGCAGGGTGATGAGAATGAAGCCCTTTCTGCACTCACACCACAAACAGTCACTTGTTGTACGCAAATGCTCATTTAGACAAGCCAGATTCATTTTGGAACAAATTGCTTTGGACTGATGAGACAAAAATTGAATTATTTGGTCATAAGAAAAAGTGCTTTGCATGGCAGAAGAAGAACACCGCATTCCAAGAAAAACACCTGCTACCTACTGTCAAATTTGGTGGAGGACCCATCATGCTGTGGGGCTATGCAGCTAGTTCAGGGACTGGGGCCCTTGTTAAAGTCGAGGGTCGGATGAATTCAACCCAATATCAACAAATTCTTCATGATAATGTTCAAGCATCAGTCACAAAGTTGAAGTCATGCAGGGGTTGGATATCCCAACAAGACAATGACCCAAAACATAGTTTGAAATCTACAAAGGCATTCATGCAGAGGGAGAAGTACAATGTTCTGGAATGGCCATCACAGTCCCCCGACTTGAATATCACCAGAAATATATGGGATGATGTGAAGCAGGCTGTCTATGCTCGGCAGCCATCAAATTTATCTGGAGAGATTTTGTATGGAAGAATGGTCAAAAATACCTCCATCCAGAATCCAGACACTCATCAAAGGCTATAGGAGGCATCTAGAGGCTGTTATATTTGCAAAAGGAGGCTCAAGTATTGATGTAATATCTCTGTTGGGGTGCCCAAATTTATGCACCTGTTTAATTTTGTTATGATGCATACTGCATATTTTCTGGTAATCCAATAAAATGTCACTGCTGAAATACTATTGTTTCCATAAGGCATGTCATATATTAAAAGGAAGTTGCAACTTTTGATAGCTCAGCCAATGATAAACAAAAATCTAAAGAATTAAGAGGGATTCCCAAACTTTTTCATATGACTCTTATGTATATATATATATATATATATATATATATATACACACACACACATACATACTGTACATACATACATTGTGGTCGAAATTTAACATCTTATTAAAGAAAACCGTTGTCTAACAGGACAATTCAGTAATCAGGCAGGAGAAAAGCTGTTCATTGTATCTTTTAATGACTCCTCAGCAAAATGCCTTGGAGGGAGCATTCTTGAAAAGCAGTCCATTACAGCATAGTCAGAAATATCAGAATGGTCACAGAGAAATAAAGTATAGAGGTTCATTTTATAAACTGTTGAATTTCTATACAGTGTCAATGAATGCATACATTTTACGCTGGTTGGTTCATTGGTTTACACCCGAAGGATTTATATAAAATAAAAGTATTGTATTCTGGTTCTTCTTATACCTTTTGAGATGAAGTATTATATTATATTCTGTTCCTTTTATACCTTTTGAGATGAGCCACCACCCTTGAAATTTCTGTGCATATAACAACTGTCCATTCTAGTTTATAGGACATCTGCTGATTTCTTAGTCATCTCTTAGTCATCCTTCAGTACATTCTGTATACTACATCAACCTTTCTTCTGGTACATTCTTTATTTACTTGACCATCTCAGTGTTTTTCCTAAACCAATTCTTATATTTCAGTGTACATTTTGTTGTTCACATGACCTTTATTTGGTTACCCACATTTATTAAACCTCTATGCTATTTCTTTAAGATGAATGCTATGTTACCCTAAACATTTTCTTCCACATTCCCCCCTTTGAGACTTCATAAAGTCTCACTAAAACTGTAAGGAATAATTTCCTATTATAACCCTATTCTGAATCTGTATAAAATGTATGTATACTGAATAAGTCCCCCCTTAGAGGCTAAAAGGAAGTAAAAGACTCCTGGCTAGTTGCATTTGGGGAATAACAAATCAGTGCAAATCATTAATACCTAAAGATAAATCACATAAATCAGTCATAGCTAATAAAATCAACAATAGTGAACATAGAAAATCAAGTCAAATAACATGTATCAAAGTTATTTTTCTTCAGAGTATACTGGCATTACATGTTTTCCTCTATAAATCTCAGATTTGTGTCCCATAACCTCATAACTTCCATGTAGAATGATAAAAACATTGTCAACAACTGTCTGATTTCCTTCTTATCCAACAAACATTAGCTATCTTGGTTCCCAGAAGTGTACCTAGTCCTATATTTTTCATCAATGTTGTTGGTGGTGATACAGACAACCCAAGTATTTACTTTAAAAACATCCAAAGTCCCTAGTTTATGGTGCCAATGATGTGTACAATAATAACCAGAGATAGAATCCTTATACAAACAACCATGTTCACATCCTCGTGCTCTCATTCACAAAGTTGCCCCAATTTACATCCTGCTGTGGCCATAAATTAGATGACCACCTTTGCAGTATAAAAACAGCTATCTTGCTAAAAGTAGGTGTCAATCCTCCCTTCAGAAGATGTCAGCACTACTCTCATTAATGCAAGCCATTGGCTCATGTCAATGCAACATTAAAATTGCAAGGATTGTACTCAAGCATCTTATTGATGTTAAAGTCTTCTGCCACCAGCTGGGATCTTTCGTTTGTATCTGGGCTTTCCAATTTCACAAACTGCTCACTCACCACTCCATGTATAAGACACTCATTTCTGTTGTGCTGAATTATTACTTTGTTTTGCTAAGTTCTATATTACTTTGGCCCAAAAAGCCATAATTATTTGTCCTGTATTGCCACCAACTATTTCTGTCTATATGGCCCTAATTAATTACTCCAGTTCCTAAAAACACAGTCAGCACTAAAAACAGTCAGCACTATCTCACAAATGTCTTTTCCCTTATACCATGTTCTACAAAACTTTAAAGGTTTGTACTATACCCTGAATCTAATTAAGCACATTTAAACCTTTAAACCCAATATAAAATCTGTCTTAATGGTGCATCTAATCCTAATGTAAAATTTTGAATACATTAATATTCATATTCCATCTTTCTATATCAATTACTATTACACAATAAAATTCACATCCTTCATGAAAAAAAAACAGTAATTTAAACTTTATCTTCACCTAATATCAATAGATTTAGACATTTTGTCCTGAGTGTCTCTATACCCAAAACACTTGACTGTCCCCCAAGTTTACTACCATTCTTCATAGTTATCAAATTTCTCTTTATGTTAAACTCTATTATTCATTCAATTATTAAAACCAATAACCAAGAAAGTTTAAATTGGGCTGACTTTTAACTGGTAATGTTGCAAGTGCTAATAATCATGTGTTAAAATTTGATTAACAGTCCAAAGGTACATACAAACATTGTTCCTTAAAACTTTTTTAAGTATCAATAGACTCAGATGTGCTAGAAACATCTATCTAAAAATATTTACTCTTTACTCTTAAGTGCTGACCATGTTATGCTAATCACATTTTCTAAACTTGTTCAGTTATACTACCCCAATTGCTATACAGGTTAAACAATTTAAATAATAATTGTGCAGTATTTCAATTAATAGTTACAAATATTCAATAAATACATATTGCTTATAAAAAGGAGTTCATTTGCTTTGCTGTGCTTGCAGATAATTAGCCTTTCCTTCTATATCATCCATAACTCCATGGTTCATATCTTCCTTAAAGACATTGCTGCAAAAAATGAGATTAGGTTGTGGTTCCAACTCCTAGGGCAAGAAGAATTCAAGTACTTGGTCAACAATTATCATAAAATTGAAAATGAGTGGACAAATTGTAAGGCATATCAAGCACAGTTAAAGTGGGCTCTGGCAAAGAACATAGAACCCTGCACAGTAAAAGTATGAATCAGATCTTGGGGTCCAATAACCCAAAACAAAGGATATCAATATCCTGGAACTCTTCATCTAATGAATGAGGCTCTGGTCTGGATGCCATGCAGGCTGCCCTCTATGATTCTGGACCCACAATTATCTTTTGATGTCAATGGTCACCAGCACAGTTGACTTGTTAGCAGCAGGAACCCATGATCCCTTGGACCGAGTATGTTGTCTAGTAGTCAATTGGTCGATGGCCTGGTCCACAGCTTGATCCCCTCTCTGGTATGGCTTGTTTCTCCTTGGGAGTCGGATGATTAATTTGTCTGTAGACCTTTAGCACAGCTTAGTCTCCAGGTTCAAATTCAAGCACTGTCATAAAAAATGTGCTAGGAAAAACAGCTTTTACCTGCAGGTGCAAGACTTTTTTAAGTTACTTATGGATCCCAAAAATAGTGTCTCATGAGATATTTGGCCTGTTTCATTGGGTGTACCCCTTATCAAAAATAACGCTAGCGGTAAAACGATCATTTATTTCAGTTTCTGCTCATCTGTTAGCCAATTTGTTTTTAATGGTCAAAAATGAATTCTGCAGCTGGTAAGCACAATGTAGAAGTTTCCACTCATTGTAGCCATTATGTTCAAAAAATAGATCCCTCCCTCAAAAAAAAAATTCTCTATAGTTGTACCTAGTTTGGACATTGTTGTGGACCCCACTCAAAAGCATATTCATCATAACAAGTAAATCACCACAATATAAAATAAAGTCAGTCTTTATATATTATATATATATATATATATATATATATATATATATATATATATATATATATATATACACCAAAGGAAAAGCATTCAATTGTCTCAAAATATTCAAACTATATAGGCACATCAGCTTTGTAGTTTGGACATTGTTGTGGACCCCACTCAAAAGCATATTCATCATAACAAGTAAATCACCACAATATAAAATAAAGTCAGTCTTTATATATATATATATATATATATATATATATATATATATATATACACCAAAGGAAAAGCATTCAATTGTCTCAAAATATTCAAACTATATAGGCACATCAGCTTTGCAGTTATACAAATAACTTTGCAAACTAAATATCAATCTTTCCCCCCTTAGAGGGGATGTGGAGCAGTAAGGTATCAGTCAGCAAGAACACTGAAACCAATCCCATTAATATTACAACTTGGCAAGAGCCGAATGTTCTAGTTCTCCTATAGAGAACACAAATATGTCCAGAAGTGGCAAACCAAACAAAAGAAAATGAGAAAGTAAAGTGGTGAGGAGGTTATTAGTTAAAGAGTTGTGTTCTGTGGAGGTTCCTGTAGGAAATTTTAAAGTATTTACTTTCTTATTCCAGTTTTGAACTGGAGCCTAGACAGGCATTCTCAATCCCCTTTTCATAATGAATGTAATATAATACCAGTGTCCTCCAAAGAGTATCTCTCAGTCAGCATAGCAAGCAGAAGTCAAAGAAGAAATCCACAGTCTGGACTGGGAAATTCCTAATTATTTCTGGAAATGAGATAACAATAAACTAAAACAGTTAAGCTCCACATTCTCTTTCCCATTTGCTCTCATTACAGAATACTGTTCAATTATGTGCAGTCTTGGGATTTACCTTATTTAGAAAATAAATTTGTATTTCACTTCATCTAAGGCTAACAGGTCATTTTCAAAAGTTACAATTATCTTAAAATACATGTGTTATTACCTCTCAACTATATTCATATCCCAGCTATTTTTCTTTAACCTAATATTTTACTAATTAAATTGACACATTTCTACCTATGGCTTCAGAATTTAACAAGTGTCCGGAATGTTTCATTTGAGCATCAAATATAGAAAATAAAGCTAAACCCTCAGCTATGTATTCATTCAAACATTAACAAATTCTACTTCACATTTAAGATATTCAAATTACTTGTGAACAAGAAGTGATGGGAAAAGAAATCAACATCTTATACTGTATCAAATGCCTTATAATTGAAAATCTTGTTTTTATTTAAAAAAATGCTCACAGGGTAGTTAGAGCATCATACCATTACATACAGTACTTTAAAGAAAATATTTTGATATATAAAATTTAGCTATGCTTAATAATGTTGTGATTTCTTTTACCCATGACCTTTTGTTGAGGCTACAGTCCATGCATGCTTTTTTCATTGATGTCATTCTGAGATGCTTATTGCAGCTTCTCCAGAGCGATGATCTGCAGAAAAAGCACAGTCTACCATTTTTGTTAGTTAACCCCCCCTTTTGTACAGTATATCTTAGTACAGAACACTACCTGGACTGCAAGTCACTGCTCATAACCAGCTTTCTTGCTATCCTGGAGAATGTCTTTTCTTTTACTTTAATTTAAAAATTACAATTAAAAGAACTTTCTTCCATTTGAGTATGGCCAGTACTCAATGGAAAAAGGCACACACATTTATCCTAATTCTGGAAACATTTCATTGGACCTAATAATATATATTTTTTAAGTTTAAATTTAAAACATTTATGTGCACCTTTATCAATTACCTCTTCATTTCAAACATCCATCCATCCATTTTCCAACCCGCTGAATCCGAACACAGGGTCACGGGGGTCTGTTGGAGCCAATCCCAGCCAACACAGGGCACAAGGCAGGGAACCAATCCTGGGCAGGGTGCCAACCCACCGCAGGACACACACAAACACACCCACACACCAGGCACACACTAGGGCCAATTTAGAATCGCCAATCCACCTAACCTGCATGTCTTTGGACTGTGGGAGGAAACCGGAGCGCCCGGAGGAAACCCACGCAGACACTGGGAGAACATGCAAACTCCACGCAGGGAGGACCCGGGAAGTGAACCCGGGTCCCCAGGTCTCCCAACTGCGAGGCAGCAGCACTACCCACTGCGCCACCGTGCCACCCTCATTTCAAACGACACTACACATTTTCACATATTGTCTTTAACAAAACATATTGACAAACTCACTTAAATTCCTTCAAATGCACTTCAGTCACAGAGATCTTTCACATTGCACAACATACTCAAACTTACTTAAACTGTCTTTAACACATTATACTTGAACTTAAGTTTTATTACTATTATTATTTAGCATTTACTATTTAAAGCATTTTCACACTTTTCCTTATGTTTATTTTACTCCACGCAGAGAATATACCAAGTTTGAACCTTCATTTCCTGTTGCTGGGCAACAGTGCCAACCACTGCGCCACCAGATCACCCCTACTTCAATCACCTAACAGCACATGGAAAGCATTTAAAACAATGTCCATAACAAATATGCACCTTCACACACACATACCAGCAGCATTTTATCCTTTAAAGAAACTGTCTGCTTTATATTTTAAAATTATCAAAGAACATTTTCCCAAAGTCTTGATCAGGGCCTGAAGGAAAGATGTATTATACATTTTTATAAGCAAAGTGGAGACGTTTTCATTTTATCAAATATTACACATTTTCATATCTCACATTTTATCCCAAAATAACTATTATCCATCCATCCATTTTCCAACCCGCTGAATCCGAACACAGGGTCACGGGGGTCTCCTGGAACCAATCCCAGCCAACACAGGGCAGGAACCAATCCTGGGCAGGGTGCCAACCCACCGCAGTACGCACACAAACACACCAAGCGCCAATTTAGAATCACCAATCCACCTAACCTGCATGTCTTTGGACTGTGGGTGGAAACCGGTGCACCTGGAGGAATCCCATGCACACACGGGGAGAACATGCAAACTCCTCGCAAGGAAGCGAACCCGGGTCTCCTAACTGCGAGGCAGCAGCACTACCACTGCGCCACCGTGGAAATGTATTAGATATTTCTAAATTTGTGTGCACAATATATTTTTTGCAGCAACTGTTAACACTCAATTTAATACCAGTACATTTTAGACAAAGAAGTCCCATTCACACGTCCAATATACATTTCGCTTACTTTCTGTTCGCACTTTGCATGCGCAAATTCGCATCGCATTCAGATTTGACTATTTAAAAAATATTTATTAACCAATCACTTAATTGGATCTTCCTTCTCGCCCTCTTTCCTACTTCATCGTCACTCTACTTGCTCTCACGATCGGAACACTTGCTGTTGCCGTCAAAAACACCAGTCAAAGAAAGACACATTCCCCTGTACAAAATCCATCCATCCATTGTCCAACCCGCTGAATCCGAACACAGGGTCACGGGGGTCTGCTGGAGCCAATCCCCGCCAACACAGGGCACAAGGCAGGAACCAATCCCGGGCAGGGTGCCAACCCACCGCAGGACACACACAAATACACCCACACACACACTAGGGCCAATTTAGAATCGCCAATGCATGTCTTTGGACTGTGGGAGGAAACCCACGCAGACACGGGGAGAACATGCAAACTCCATGCAGGGAGGACCCGGGAAGCGAACCCAGGTCTCCCAACAGCGAGGCAGCAGCGCTACCCACCGTGCCGCCCCTGTACAAAATCTTCCTTCCTAAACCTTCATTCGGCCACCGGCCATTACTGTTTCCTAATTCTGTTCTACATATTTATTATTATCAGCTTTTGACTTCCCAGTCCTACAACCCCAATTTACACATGCAATCTCTCAGTCACAATAGTTACAACATTTATTTTCTTTCAATTAGCTGCACACTAAGACGGTCTATTTACTTACACACTATGTCTGGCATAAAAAACATAAGGACTCATTTATTTTCACAGAACACACAAAGTATACATAAACCTTACATATTCCTTGTTCTACTAGTTAACATTTTCCACATACCGCGTAGGGAAAATTGTTTACTCTATTATTCAATTATTTTATTCTACCTTTAGCCCTATCTTCCTGTGGGATTCTCCCTCCCACCGGTTGCAACCTTATTACATCAGGGAGGACTTTAACCTCTTTTTTACTGAGGCGGGGGAAGCAATCCCCCTTACTTCGTGCCTGGGACTTGAACCCTGGGCTTCTATGTGCCTGGGAATTGAACCCAGGACTTCTCTATCAATTTTACACTATCTACTGAGACCCTTTGCCAAACCCAGAGAGATCTTGGCAACTCGCCCAGACAATAGTGGGTCGCTTTCTCCGGACGGCAACCCAGAATAATGCGCCACGCAACGAGGAGTGATCTCGGCACTATTCTTTACTCATCTGCAATCTCCGATGCGCCCCAGTGAATCCCTGAGACAACATATTCTCTCTCTAGCGGGCAAAATGAACTCACAAAATTCATTACTTTTTCTTTAGTACTAGGGTGTTGTACCGTGTTAGCCATTATGAATGTAGAGAAAAGCCAAGGGGCCTGAGTTGCCTCGAAAGCTTGCATATTGTAATCTTTTTAGTTAGCCAATAAAAGATGTCATTTTGCTTACTTTTTCTCAACATAACACTTAAAACTAATCCTGTCTCTAAGCAAAAACACTCCTATTTTAACAGCATGACGTCTAACCCAGCGCCTTAGCCCCAAAAGGACGAATGAACATACCTCCTCTTACCGTTTTAGGTCCGACGATCACGTCCTCCGGAGGGGAGTCCCATGCAGGTGGGAACAAGTCAGTCCTAATTTCGGATGCACCATAATTATCGTCGGCTTCGCATCTTTCCAGCTTTTGCTGGGAGTTCCCTCCGGGGTACGGATCGCCGTACCGTTGGGCGCCAAAAACTGTGTTCGAAATTAAACATCTTATTAAAGAAAGAAACGTCCTCAAACAGGACAATTTAGTAATCAGGCAGGAGAAAGGCTGTTCATTGTATCTTTTAAATTACTCCTCAGCAAAATGCCTTGGAGGGAGCATTCTTCAAAAGCAGTCCGTTACTACATGTTCAGCATGGTCAGCGAAATACAGGATAGAGGTTCATTTTATAAACTGTTGAATTTACACACAGTGTCAATGAATGCATACTTTTTATTCTGGTTGGTTCATTGGTTTACACCCAAAGGATTTATATAAAATAAAAGTCTATTATATTACATTCTGGTTCTTCTTATACCTTTTGAGATGAGCCACCACCCTTGAAATTTCTGTGATTATAACAACTGTCCATTCTAGTTTATAGGACATCTGCTGATTTCTTAGTCATCCTTCAGCACATTCTGTATATTACATCAACCTTTCTTCTGGTACATTCTTTATTTACTTGACCATCTCAGTATTTTTCCTAAACCAATTCTTATATTTCAGTGTACATTTTGTTGTTCACGTGACCTTTATTTGGTTTCCCACATTTATTAACCCTTTATGCTATTTCTTTAAGATGAATGCTATGTTACCCTAAAATTATTCTTCCACAACATATATATATATGTATATATATACATACATATATTCATATATATTTAGAACTTCACAAAAATTAATGGTCAGTAGTATAAATACAAATATACAAGATAGCTTTGAACATTCTAGTACACCTTTGAAAAAAACAAATTAATGTGTTAAAAATTGCTTGATTTAATGCTAGGAGATTAAAAAAAATAAAATAAGTGAATATGATTCATATGTAGCCGTATATAACTTTGATATAACAGAAGTACAGAAGAAACCTGACTAAATGATAAAGATGAGGATGAGTATAGTACAGATGGGTACACATTATTTAGAATGACATACAGGACTGAAAAGTTGGTGGAGTCACCTTCAAGGTATAAAAAGACTGAATACAAGCCTTCTTTAATTAGGTGGTGAGTCACAGTGCAGTGTAATGGTTAAGACTTTGGACCTCAAATGCTGAGGTTGTGGGACCAAGTCCTAATGTTGACGCTGTGTGACCATGACCAGTTCACTTCACCTGTCTATGCTCCAATCGGCTAACCAAAAGATATGTAACTAATTGCATGTGAAATGTAAGTCACAATAGATAAAGTTGTAAAAAAAAAAAATAGTTATAACCACAGATTAGTGAAGATATTTGCATTTGATTAAAAAGCATTAAGAATCAATGTCTGTATTAGAAGTGTGTGTTATAGTTTCAATATACATATTTTTAATAATATTAAAAAGTCAAGTTTAGATGGTGATTTATTTATTAATTGCCCACAATAGCAACTGGGTTAGCCGTACAAATAGTGGTGCATAAGAATTGAAGTTTTTAGATGACTGTTTTTAACATAGTATATTCAGTTATCATTCTGTAATAGGATAGATTCAGGGCATATATTGGATTGAACCATTAGTGTCTAATGACCATAATATAATACGTTTCACAATGTTTTTACAAAGTTCATGTTAAAAAACGAGAACAGTTATTTTTAGTTTTAGAAACAAACATTGTGAAAAGAAGTGGCAAAGCCTAAGTAAGACACATTTGGATAGACCCTCTAAGTATTAAAAAAGTTGAGGAGATGCGGAGCAGGTTTAAATGTTTTATATGTAACGCAGCACACATTTGCAGAAGCAGTAAGAAATGACAGGGAACTCTGCAGTGGTAAATAAGGAGATAAAAAATTACAAAGGGAAAACAGCTGTTTATGGCACATATGATTAATAACACCAGCACTACCAAAAGGGTAAATGAAAGCATGAGAGCAAAAGGTTAGTGGAGTGAAATATTGTAGAAAAGGCAACAGATGACCAAAAGAAACTGACAGTACTTGTCAAGAACTGAAGTATTAGCAAATGCTCAAAATGAGTTTATACAAAAAAAGGTTGTTTCACTAATATACTAGAAATCTATGAGGAAACAACAAAAACATATGATGAGAGGTGTATATAATATCAAAAGTCTTCTGAAAATCAAAATAAATAATAAAGCAACACATGAAATAGTGGCAGTGTATAGGTGTGTACAACATTGGCTCAAAGACATGAAGTAAAGTTTTTGGTGAGGGGAACTTTTTCAGGACTAGTGATGTTAAAAGTGGTTGAATAACTAACCAAGTAGCGTTGTAGTGAGTATGACCTGAGGGGCCTTAAAATCTTAACTTTGATTTTCGAGAGTCCAGCCATGCCAAATTGCACAACTCATAATATCTTGTCACTGTGGTTGCAAACAACACAATCAAAATTTACTTGTTGCAGTGGATTAAGCTACTTTAATGCTGGACCAAGGGATATCTGAAAAAAAACCATTGCTTTGTTTGATGAACTTGGGTCTCTGCTGATTCAGACATGGAAAGATGCCAATCTTTCCTGTCAAGTGTGAACAAGATTGGCTGAGGCTGCTTTGGGTGTCATTGTGTTGGGTATGTTTTGATGGCATACATTGAGGCTTACTGAATGTACATACTGTACATCATTCAACAACAGTGGATTCAATATACTGTAGCATGACAAGAGCTAATAAGAATTTGGCAGGTCTGGACATGAAAGGTTTAGAAAACTGGGCTTCTTTTATTTTTAGTCTTATTGAGCACACTAAAAAAGAAAGAGAAAGGCTATTTATTGTGATTTCCCTCTCACTGTGGTTTTGCAAGATGGTCATATTATGCAACCTAGATTAATAATACTGTCTTGGCTAGAATACCTAGTAGTTGTAGCTCTGGTATAATGATGAGGTAAACTTAAAAGTACTGTACTGTATATGCCTTTTGACACAGAGTAGGGTAAATCTGTTTTGGATATAAGGCAGAAAAATAAGTGTTGGCAAGAATGAGTATGAACAAACACAGTGAGATGGAGGTAGTGGTAAGAGTTATGTTAAGGTTAGGCTTAGGGTAGGGGATATTGGCTACAATTAGGTTTGGACCTTGCATCACATGGTTTAATTCCAACCACTGACTCAATTGTGTGATCTTACACAAGTAAATTAACCATCAAGTACTTAAGTTGTAAAAATAGAAAAAATATATAGAACTGTATTTTGTTAAATCTTTGATAAAAATTTTTGGCTAAATAAACATATTAATATAAATTAAAAGCAGTTACAAATCCCCAGTGGACTACTGTTATGAACTCATATGATAGTACATTCTCCTTATACCTGTACCTTTTGTCTGTTTATGTACATTAATCAGCTTAACATCTAGTTTTATAAATCACTACTGATGGTAATATCTTGCAGTTTTAGAATTAAACTTAAGTGCAGGTCTGTACTGAAAAGCTTATTTGAATGTCTTAATATTATATGTATATGAGATTGAATGGTTTGCCTTTGTTGTTCTAGTTGAGTTGTCTGCTGAAAACAAGTGGAACTGATTCCTACTTTTGTCTGGAGCATTCCATTTATTTACAAGTTAGAAATAGCAGTCAAGACACTTGCAAAATGGGACAGGTTAGATTCTACTGTTCTAAAGTGGGAGCAAAATGTTTGGGAGGTGCCTTAGACCTTTAAAGGTCACTCAGGTTTCAACAGTGCAGGGACACCATGCAACACTAGGGGGTCATCTGATCATTGGCAATACAGCTTTAGAAAAATGCCTCTGACATTTGAAGAGTATTATCTCTTTGGCACTTGATTCAGAAGTAATTTTGGAATGATTTTAAAGGATTCCCAGTGTTCTGGAAAATGCAGAGTTTTCTAGAGGTATGCACAGTCTGGACTTTTACAGTAAATTGTTTCCTTTATCATCATTTTGTGTTTTGATTAAAATAGGCATAAGGGAAATGTCTTGATGTCATTTCAGAAGCAGTCTTGTGGAGTCCTACCTCTAGAAGATATTGTCCCATGGTCAGAATTGTTACACAGTGGTCCACTATGTGGACACCACTGGCATAGATGCTTTGAGGCTCAGAAACACAATCCATCAGTCCTGTTGTGGAGTTGTTGCTCTGGGTTCCCCAAATAATTCTCTAGAATCTTTACAGCCTTCCAACAACCATAATTTTCAGCATTACTCCAATGTCACATTATTTAATGCAGCCAAAATATACCACATCTACGAAAACAGTTGGCCAAGACTTCACTCCTTGCAGACAAATACTTGATAATTCGACTGTTGATCTAATTATCTGTCTTTTCACAATCCAAAGTAAAGATCATAATACATAAGCTATGAAAAATAATGACAAATGTGTCTGCAGTATTTTCTATACATTAATACTTTAACCTTTTATCCGACAAACTGTATGTCTGGAGAATATAATCATCTATACATTTTTACAGTAATGCTTTACCAAATGAATTAGTTTTCCATCATTGAATTAAATAAAGTGGTAAAATGATAACACAAAATTTTTTTTCACTGAAAAAAATCTATTCCTACATTAACAGAACTACATGCACAAAGACTTTGCATTGTATTAGCACCTACTGTTAACATATCATGCTTTTAGCCCACATATTTATTTCAGGGTCACAGAAAGCCAATGCCTACCCTCTGGTTTTGAATGCAAGGCAGGAAAAATCATTAAACTCTTAGAAGACAAGATTTTCCCATTATATACATGATACTATATGCACAAACTGTGTACATTACTTAGTTTAATAAATATTTATTTTCTAAAATGAAAATTTCACATTCATATTATTTCAGATTTACTTTTAGTACAAAAATAATACAACAAAGTTTTTTTTTAATGTAATTATGTTCTGCTCTTACAACTTTAAACAAAAGTTACCGGCCTGAGTAATTCAGGATGGTTAGTACTAGGAAAAAACGAGATAAGGAAATTCTTCCTAGGGGCCCACTTAGATTTTGTCATGGCAACCCATGCTTGGCATGTGTTTCATATAAAAGTTGTTCTTAAATATATAGACCTTTCCTAAAAATCAAATGAATCAGTGTAGGCCACATTTTAATAATTCTTATTAATAATCCTTTTTACAAGAGCATAAAAATAAAATTATTTCTTGTTTTTTTAATCCGCATGCCTTTTTTGTTCTTGAGATAAGTGTTTTACTTTTCTGTTAAATATACATTGACATAAAACTCTAAACATTATTGTTTCCAGTCTTTTACTCATATTTTATGAATAAACAATTCTGTTGCCATCAAATACACTATTTAAAAATGGTGTAAACTTCAGACATACAGTATGTTAAAGTTCTAACAACTAAAATTTACAGTTTTATATATATATATATATATATATATATATATATACTGTATATTTATATCTATATATATAAAATCCCTATGTGTGTCCAGGTGTCCGTGTGTGGGTGTCTTCTGGTGAAGTGCGCATGCGCGGGGCACGGTGCGATGCGCGATATTACTGTCAGAGAAAGTTAGAGGCGTTTTACAGAAATACAAACCAGTATTACTGCGAGAGGAAATTAAAGGTACACAATACAGTGACGCATATTACAGCCACATACAAGCCAGTAGGCCTATTACTGTCACAGGAGATTAAAAGCATATTACCGCCAGAGAAAATTAAAGGTATATTACGGACATACAAGCCAGCGGACGTACAAGACGGTATCCTGCAATAAGGGCGCGCACAAAAAGGCGAGCCTCAAAAGGGCGAAGCGAATAAATGCGCGCGTAAATAAAGATCTGCACCTTTGTTGCTCTTCACATATTCCAGAGCCATCTGAACTAAATTATCTACGAACGCCTTTATTCGCCGCGCTCAATTGAGGTCGCCCTTTTGAAGCTCGCCTCTTTGTGCGCGCCCTTATTGAATAGAGCCGTACAAGACAGTATTACTGTCACAGAAAATTAAAGACACACAATACACGGCGGCAGCCCCCGAAGAACGGTCAGCTCAGCAAGTAAACATCAACAAAAGAAAGGCTGAAAGACAAAGAAAAATACGACCAACAAAAAAATGAGGTCAAAGTCCCTTGCCATTTAATATAGACTGTTCCTACTAATGTTTATGCAGTACTGTTCTAGCGCCCGTTATTGTAACGGGCTAAATGACTAGTGTATGTATATATATATATATATATATATATATATATATATATATATATATATATATATATATACAGAATGTGAAAGATTGGGGTACCACCATGTTAACCCTGTTTAATGACACAGAAAAGAAAGTTAATGGCATCAGCTGTGACTTAAAATGTTACTATAGAGCAGGAGCTCCATTACTCGAGTACTGGGCCCAAAATGAAAAGCCACTTCCTGCCAGCAACTGTTATAAAATTCAGTTTCTTCCGAAAGAGGTGGAACTTCCAGATTGGGAGGGAAAGTGAGGTCAGGCACTTTCCAGGTTTTGTCCATTGGTTCTGCAGAAGGAAAGGTGGAAGCAGTTAGCAACAGTGCCCCTCTTGCCCAGAGGTGGAACCACTTACCTTGGGTCGGTGGGTCACAAATTACTATTGCTTATATTGGTAGTGGGTTGCTACTCTGACGATCGTGATAGATTGCTGAACGGGAAACCAACCTCACAGTGGCTCTAATGATTGCTCTTAATTTGACGGGGGACATCCTCCCAGTACCAAAAAGAAGAAACACTGTGCTAAGTGCATGGCCATGACTTTCCCTCCCTCTCTCTCTCTACACCTGTCTCTGTGTATTATACACATATACATACAACTGCTCAAAAAATTAAAACACATCAGATCTCAATGGGAGAAAAATAATGCTGGATATCTATACTGATGTGGACTGGGTAATGTGTTAGGAACGAAAGGATGCCACATCGTTTGATGGAAATGAAAATGATCAAACTACAGAGGGCTGAATTCAAAGACACCCCGAAAATCAAAGTGAAAAAATGATGTGGCAGACTAGTCCATTTTGCTAAAATTTCATTGCAGCAACTCAGAACCATACTCAGTAGTTTGTTATGGCCCCCACGTACTTGTATGCATGCCTAACAACATCTGGGCATGCTCCTAATGAGACAAAGGTTGATGTCCTGGGGGATCTCCTCCCACATCTGGTCCAGGCCATCAATAAGCTCCTGGAAAGTTTGAGGTGCAACCTTGTGGTGTCAGATCGACCGAAACATAATGTCCCAGAGGTGTTCTATTGGATTTAGGTGAGGTGAGGGTGGGGGCCAGTCAATCAATTCCTTCATTCTCCAGGAACTGCCCGCATACTCTTGCCACATGAGGCCGGGTATGGTCATGCACCAGGAGGAACCCAGGACCCACTGCACCAGCATAGGGTCTAACAATGGGTCCAAGGATTTCATCCCGATACCTAATGGCAGTCAAGGTGCCATTGTCTAGCCTGTAGAGGTATGTGCGTCCCTCCATGGATATGCCTCCTCAGACAATCACTAAACCAGTCATGCTGAACAATGTTACAGGCAGCCTAACATTCTTCACGGCGTCTCCAGACCTTTTCACATCTGTCACATGTGCTCAGGGTGAACCTGCTCTCATCTGTGAAAAGCACAGGACACCAGTGGTAGACCTGTCAATTCTGGTATTCTATGGCAAATGCCAATCAAGCTCCACGGCATCAGGTAGTGAGCACAGGACCCACTAGAGGACATCGGGCCCTCAGACCACCCTCATGAAGTCTGTTTCTGATTGTTTGGTCAGAGACATTCACGTGGTCTGCTGGAGGTCATTATGTAGGGCTCCGGCAGTGCTCATCCTGTTCCTCTGCCCAAAGGAGCAGATACCAGTCCTGCTGATAGGTTAAGGACCTTCTACGGCCCTGTCCAGCTCTCCTAGTGTAACTGCCTGTCTCCTGGAATCTCCTCCATGCCCTTGGAACTATGCTGGGAGACACAGCAAACCTTTTGGCAATGTGCCATCCTGGAGAGGTTTGACTACCTGTGCAACCTCTGTAGGGTCCAGGTATCGCCTCATGCTACCAGTATTGACACTGACTGTAGCCAAATACAAAACTAGTGAAAAAACAATCAGAAAAGATGAGGAGGGAAAAATGTCAGTGCCCTCCACCTGTTAAACCATTCCTGTTTTGGGGGTTGTCTCATTGTTTCTCCTCTAGAGCACCTGTTGTTAGTTTCATTAACACCAAAGCAGCTGAAACTGATTAACAACCCCCTCTGCTACTTAACTGACCAGATCAATATCCCATAAGTTTAATTGAGTTGATGCTATACTGTGATTAAAAAGTGCTCCTTTAATTTTTTAGAGCAGTATATTTTGTAAAGCAGGCAGCAATAAAATACACTGCATTTGTCATTCCAAAAGATGGTGCATCAAACATTTGTAGTAATAAAATGCATTACTACAAATATTTATGATACACCACCTACTCAAATGACAAATACATTGCATATGTCTCTGTTACATGCTATTTTGTATGGAATTCGTTAAAGCCGTGTTTATGATGGTCCACCTGCTAGAATCACAGAGTTATCCAGACAGACACTTGTCGTTTTATTAAAGTGGATGTCACAATGTTACCTCTCTGTAGGCTGTTGCTCTGACTGGATTTTTACCAAGTCTTCATTTTTGGCTTTTGGATTCTTTGTTACCACAAAGTTAAGAGTACAGAAATAGTGAGCAGCAATATCACTACAATACATTTTTATACTATGGGTCAAATGGGCAGGAGAAACTCCACAGATTGTGTACTTTTTTCATATATACTGTATCCCAGTAACAGTGTTAAAATGATAAAAGTGACAAACACACAACTTCACAAAATAATGGTTCAAATGTCACAGCAGGACCAAAAGTATCTCAGTTATCTTGGACAAAGGGTAATCTGAAAGTGGCTCCGATTAATTTTCATGGCTGTTTTCCAGAGATACAATTTATCTCTGCCTGCATGAGTACAATCCCCGGAAAGCATGCTATACAACCGAGATTTATAAAATCTGCAGATTTAAAAGAAATGACTATCACCAATAACCATAAAGTCAAGGCATTTCTAATTTAGCAACTTTAATGAGAAAAAACACACAGCACTTCCCTATGTTCCTTGGCAGTTCTGAGCCATAAAGTTTCCGGTAGACTACAGAATTGTGTTATTAATATATTACATTTAATAGCGATACAAACATTGATTAGCAGCAGTTTTCCCTCCTGAAATACATGATTATTCATCCTCTCGACATTTTAGTACGCACCTTGGCTCAAGCTTCAACCTGCAATCTACCGACACAGAGCAACCCGATGAAGCATACACTTTCAACTATTAATTATATACACAGAGTTTCACTTCATTAAAGCCACTTCCTGGTGATAATGATGTTAATACAACAGTTCCGTCAGTTACACAACTGTTCGAAACTACCATTTACATTGAACCGTACAGATACGCGAAACGAAGAGAGACACGGTATAATAAATGAAATAATACAATTATAATTATAAACGGCTTTAAACGATATAATTTTAACGTTCAAACAACGGCGTCCAAACGGAGTCTCTATGGCTAGGCGTAACCACACCTCGTACATTTATTTTGCCCCACCCATGATATTACAGCTCGCCCCTGTTCGACTGACCGAAATAAGAAACCCCGTACGCACTTCGCCTTGTCCGAAGACGAACACATCTCAAAATAGATTTCAAATGATAGGTGTCCATAGGAATATCATTCTTCTTTCCAAACTCCACCAACGTATTTGATTGACGCAGTTACAATTCGCTCTTTGAGCTAAAGATCGCAAAGTACAGTACAGCACTTCCTCTTTGCTACACCGTGAGTCGCCATTTTGAAAGTCCTTACACCCAGTGACGTCACAAAGCACGTTTCCTACGTCCTCCGACGTACAGCGCCGCTGCTGAGTGCTAACTGCAGAGAAGACAAAGCGACGAATTAATTGACTCTTCAGTTCAATTAAATACTTCTTAATTTAACTGTTTGAGTACCGAATTACACTGTAGCGGCATTCGGGATATCACGGTATGTGTCTGCGTATTTTCTTCGATTTCCATTTTCTTAGAGTTTGTGTGTTTAAAATGTAGTGCTTGGACTGATCCGATTCTCGGGCTGGTTCTTCCAGTGTTCTGCTGCCAGAATCTGGTTCTGCCTCGCCAGGTTGAGTTCCTGTTTGGCTTAACATGGCCGGGCCTCGACTTACTTATCTAAACACTAACTCCGATCAGTTGAGAAGCGAGTTGGGTCATGGATACCAAGGCAACGACGTGAAGTTTCTTACAGTTTTAAGAAAACAATAAATTTCACGTTCCGGTCTTAACAAGGTATATTAGAATAATCGGTTCAGAAGTGTTTTGTTGTAACCTATATTATGACGGAACTAGGCCCGTGTGCCTATTGTTTAGCAGCTTGAGCCAAAGAACGTGTATGGTTAATAGTAATGATGAATGTGGTCAAGTCCTGATGAGTGATTGGAATATATTTCTCTGTTTACATGCTTTATTCGTGTAGTGAAATACAAACAAAGCGTTATTGCTAACATGAAACTAGTTATGGCGAGCGAAGGATTAACTGGTTAAAACTAATGTTACAGAATCGGCTTATCTGTTAGTCAGCTCCGGAGCAATTAATTTTGAAATGTATAGATTATCATAATTGAGAAAAAAGTTCAGGTAGAGCTAACGGTAAAACGCCCGTAACCTTCAGTTTTCATAGCTTCACGTCAGACATACGAGTTATTGTGGTTACGTCCGGTTTGCATTGTATCGTCGTGTATGTCCTGCCAGTAATTAATGCACACATCGTGGGAGAGAGACAGACCCGAAACACTGAGACCGGTTGTACTTGACGGAGCGCTCAAATATATTGAAGATCTTTTACTCCACGTGCGGGGCTTTCGACTAGTAATAGAAAGACTCACATTGTTGCCTTACTTCCGTGTGTCTGTAAGCGCTGCTTTAATTCACAGTTGTCATCATTTAAGCAACTGGTTTATTTAACCCTCTGAGTTCTGTTAAGGGTTGTTAAATGTTTACCTGTCATTTTTATGTTAGTATGATATTGGGTTTTGCAAGCTTTGTTTTTTCTTTAGCCTCAGATCCGTTTGTTTACATATTCTTAGGCACCATTTTATTATTCATAACAGATACACAGACATCCACCTCTGCAAGACGTATTGTTTCAAATGTCAAAACAGTTGAATCTGAATATCATAAATTAGCTTTAAATAAAGTTAAAGTGAAGTGATGCTATTTTGCCACTGTTCTGTTAATCTGGATTACTGCTAAAATAAAGGCAGATGCTACTTGCGTGGTGGCAAGTAATCATGGCAGCCTTTAAAATATTTGTCTTCAATTTATGTACATCCTAACTAATTAGGTTACACATTGATGTTATCTTTGCTAAAGTGACAGAGCGATCAATCTCCTAGTTTACCTGACAGTGTAACTGTGTTATTTTAAAATTAGCCTGTATTTAACTATACAACACTTTTCATATAGCATTATAACAAGTAATTTTAACTGAGCACTTCATTTTTTGGTTGCTGTAGACTGTAAACTTATGTGAAGTAATCAGATACTCAAGTTTTGTAGTAAAATTAAGTACTGTATACAACTCTGTCTGGTCCCATCACCCTGTCAAATTTATTATAAAATTTCAGTCTTTATAAGTGAAAAAGCTAGACAGCTATTTTTTTGAAACCACTCATTTCTTTACAGAATTGAACAAAGCTGTAATCGGAGTTTCAAATGCCATTTCTGCCTCTACAAACCCTGCTAGAGCATGCCTTGGATTAAAAATTCATTTAAGTAGAACTACATTTCAAGTGCCATTTATTATCTTAACATTTATTCTTTGGAATTTTCTTTGTAAAATGTAAACTGTTTTTTGAGTAAGTGCCATCTGTGCATAAAACATTTAAATCTGAGATTTTTCATTAAAGACCATGCTTGAATGTACTTGCATATTCCTCATGCACATAGTGGTGTCTAACAAAAATGTCAGTATGCCTCATTTTCCTGATGATAATTTCTCATGTATGACCAAGGAAATTCCCAAGATAACCACCCTAGGAACGCATTAAGATTGGCTTGTTTACACATGCCAGAGTAACCTGACAGTTTTCCGGTTCAGTAGTGTTCATACTTGAAGTATCATTCCAGGTAATGGGGTGCGAATTATGGAAGGAGGTAAAAGATCTGCAACCAGTCATTGCAGGGATTTTTTCTTTTTGTTAAAGAAAATAAATGAGCATAAAATGATGGTTAATTGGTAGATTTGAAATTTTTATTTCATAGAGTATGCTCAAAATACAAAGATGCATTAAATTATTTTTAGGTTTGTAGTTTGACTGTTGCCATGTTTATCAAGTACAATGACATTTTTACTTCCCAATTTTGAAGCAAATGTAGTGCAATCAGATATGCTACTGCATTTCTAATGTTGTATAAATCAACGTGAAGCTTAGTTTCTGTCTGACATGCTTTCTGACCAGCTTCAGTTGTTGTTTTCCGCAAGGAGTGAAAACATCAATGAAGTCCATCAGGGATCCCTCCTTACATCATTATTCTTTGATTTATATCAGTGACATACATCATGATATAGTTGGAAGACTAATGCAATTTAAAGATGAGATTAAAAATGGAAAAGATCAAATTCTTAGGAGGCAACAAAAACAATAAAGGAACAATCTTCAAAACTGAGTGAGCATTTGAAAATGCAGTTTAATGTTGACAAATGCATATTTATATTATATTTTTCTATAAAGTATATATATTGTTTGACTGATTGATTGGCTGTTATTTGTCCATGGTTTTATGTTTCTGCTGCTTCTGTATGCATCTGGATTTCCCCTTGAGATTAATGAAGTTTTTCTAATCTAATCTAACATAGACAAACTGAATATATGTTATAAATTCAAGATGAGTAACCCTCAATTGCAGAAGGCATCCATTTAAAGGGATTTTGGGGTTTACTGTAACACAACTTTATTGTTTAGCCAGAAACAACTATAAAAGCAAAATAAAGTGTTAGGTTTCATTGTAAAAATTGTTGAATATACATAAAGGGAGGTTATGCTTGACTGTGTAATGCCCTAGTGATAAGTATCTGGAATAAAATTGTTATTTCTAGTCACCACTCTATGAGAAAGATATTGAAGCTGTTCAGAAAAGAGTAACCAAGTGCATCATTTGACTAAAGGGTTGTGGCATGAAAAATGCCTCCTGACATAAGAGGGAGGTGAAAATTTCCTGCATGAAAAATGGGCAGAGAGTTTTTTTTTTCTTGAGCTTCTTTCTATAAAGTCTTAGATTTTATTTGTCCCCAACTTGAATTTATCTATCTATACACCCAGCTCTACATCCTCCCTTGGGATTAGTTTTCTTTACTGAAAATAAAACATGTATATGTACTGTAACAAAACATTATGGAAGCAGGAACACCATGTGCAAATGAAGGACAACAAACTCATCTAACTAAAGGGTACCTGTACTGTGCAAATCAGTCACAACAAGTCTAAAAGTGGCACCTGTCTATATGTTGGTATTGTTGCAGGTGGCGATTAAGTTGAACATCTTGTTTTGGACATAGGAGTGCATGCTGTGGCCAAAGATTCATGTCAAATTATAATGAAAATTTGGATGGCTTTGATAGATACTGGAATAATGTATTTGTATATAATTTTCAGAGTCAAATCTTTTTAACACAATTTTTAATGATTAATTGTATGCATAGAAGCACCTCTTTGCTGGTCGAATCACTTGGTTAACGCTGTGCTTTTCAAATGGTCTCCATAGCAGGTGTGTTTTTTTTTTCCAGTCTATCTTCCAGCTTCAAATTGGACAGCACTCTGAGCAATATTGTGGCCTTACTTAGTACACACAGTATACATTAAAGTCCATACACAAAGGCATTAATATATCAACATAAAATACATTTGTTTCCTTCTGTATTTACAGTGTTCTTAAAGGGATGGGTTCTCTTATTACACACATATATCACAAACAAGTCCATATGCAATTATATTGTTTTTAAGGTATTAATACAACAAAAATATTATTTTCTGTTCCCTTTTGTCATATTTTTTAAAGTATTTTCAAACTTATTGGAAGAATCAAGAATATTATCATAAGGCACAAAACCTAAAGCAAATAACATTACAATGTACAGAGGATTCACCATTTTTGTAATAATTCACTAAATTACATTTGTACACATCTCATCACAGCAACTGTCCGATAAAGAAAGAGCAGCCCAGTAGCTGTGCTCACTTGTTCTTGTGTGTATTTGTCACTGTGCTCTTTGTAGGACTATCCTCCTCTGAAAGCAAAGGGAATTAAACCGCTTTAGTTTCGAGCAGAGATGGAAATGGAAGCCTAATCCTCGTTTTTTAAATTCTCAAAAAGCATTGATAAGATTGAAATAATCACTTATTCAGACAATCAGTTATGTGTTCTAAAAGTCAAATCATGTAGTTAAAATGGAAAGCATGACGTCTCTAAATTAAAAAAAAAAAAAAAAAAAAATGAGATATTGGATGATCCTGTCATTGGTCAAACTTCTTAAGTTGTGCACTCGACCCAAAAGTTTACCTGTAGATTTATGGGATATCCTGCAAGTATGAAATGTGATTATGTGATTGTTTTCTGCTTAATCTGTCATTTTTATACAAAGTGAATAATTTTTTTGCTATACAAATTTATATGAAGTGTAATGATTCATAAATTCCAAACTGGTTTGCATCTTTGTTTACAAAGAAAATAGTTGATTTTTTTTCCAGAATAAATGCTGACTGTGCACGAAACATTTACGTTTGTAATTTTTTGTCTATATGTTGGATTCAAAATTAGCACATCAAGAAAGATTTGGATGGTGGATTTTTTGGATTACCATCTCATAATTTATGCTTTCTTTCTAAGAGATTAAGTTTGAATTAAGCAGGAGCTTCTAGGCTGTAGGATATATTAGATTAGTCGACTGCAGTCGCTGATTGTGTCAGTATAACTACTGAAAACTGCTGCCTATGTCACATTTAACAATCGCTTGTTGACTCTCCAGCATAGTCATGCTTGCCCATTTTTCTTGATGCCTGACAGAGCCAGATCTGTGAGAAGGGTTAATAGAAGTTAAGGCTATCAAATTAACAAACAATTAACTTTGAATATTCACATAAAATAAGTAAATATTTAAATATATTCCAACTTGCATGCACGTTTCTACATGCTTTGTTTATATTTTATTATTATGGTAACAGCCACCCTGGCAGCCACAACAAAAGCAAACAAAAAAAATCCTAATGGTGCTCTGGTAACTGTTATTTAATTTTTTTTTTTTACCTTATGCATCTTCAAATCATGTATTGATTTGCAAATGTCTCACTTACAGCACTTGTGCAAACATATTGTGAGAAGCCAGCATAGGCAGAGAAGTTTTAGATGAGGACAGTTTCTCAACCTTTAAGTATTTGCGACCCGAGTTTTCATAACAGTTTTAATTGCGCCCCACTAACGTTTTTTTTGAAAGGAGCCCACTAATACAAATTTGTCCTTTTTAAATTAATGATGTATCATAGATGCATATTTTATTATACCTACTTTTATCGACATTTATCTAACTCTATATTTATTTTTCTAGTATCAGAATGTAGTTTAAGTTAATTTGTTTTGGTTTCAATAGATGTATTTTTCATGTTTGGATTCAGCGGGTTGGAAAATGGATGGATGGATATATTCAATTCTTGTTTTCTTTTTTTTCACATCTTCGTGCCCCCCTAGGGGGGCCCGCCCCACAGTTTGAGAACCACTGGATTAGGAGGAATACTGTATAGATAATAAGACAGCAACAGGGTGAAGACAGCAAGCAAAGCAAAAAAGCAGACGAGACAGACATGCAGGTTGAAGGCAAACAATATGAATAAAAAGCCAGTTGGCACCTGTGATATCACCCAAAAAAAAGGTCATTTATATTATCATGTCAGGGTCCCACAATCTGTCTTCTTTTATTTCTTTTTACAGATGTAGCAATATGGTAGTAAAGATGGCCTGAATATTTTTAATTATGCCTCTTTATTTTAGGCATTTTATGTGCAGCAGCCACATAAGACATAGCTTAATTGTGGGACAAGGTGTTTTTATTGACTGGGCTGTTTAAAGTTGGGGATTTAAAGAGTAGTAATAAAAGGAAAATCAGAATTATGACACTTATTTTCCATTTGCTTTAATGAGAAGGTGTCAGCATTAAACAACAGTCCGGAATCTCTCTAATGAGAAGGTGTCAGTATTAAACAACAGTCCGGAATCTCAGGTTCAAGAGTGAATGGGACAGAATCAGATGCAAATGATACATTTAAAGCACAGAAAAAGTGTTCAGAAAAACTGCTTCGAGTACATTTGTAGATCAAAGTGCAGAGCATTGGGATGGGAAGAAAACCACTACATTGTGAAGGGGTCTGGCTGTATGTTTTACTGAAGAAGATAAGCTAACCATTTACAGGTATGAAAGGCGATGGTGGAAATGAAGTACAAAAACGAATCAGTAAAATATGCAACTTTGCATAACGTGTTTGGAGTAACATGCCAAAACTTGTGCTGGTAACACTACCATTCTTTTACAATCAAATGTCAGCGTTTGCTTTTGAACAATATCTTTTTTTAGATATATTTGAATCATACTCGAATAGTGAAATTCGATCTGACAGCCGTAATAGCTATGTCACGTTCTGCCACTGTCTCCGAATTTTATTTTTTTGTTTTTTTTCCATTCTGTTTTATTATATAAAATATGAGACATCAGAAAGACTACCCTCTGTACTGTTTGTAAGGTTCAAAGCACACGTCTAAGAGCTCGTCTGTTCACTTTTTGCAACACTCTTACATCCATAAAATGCAGACCAGTCCTCACACCTTTCCAAGCTAGCTGGTTTTTTTTTTCTAAATTGTATCCTTTTTTATATTAATTTATATTGTACTCATACATATCAGCATATTTACAGTAATGTAATGGAATATTTCACATGAGTAACAAGTTAGGTACTGTTTGTGTTTTATTATATACAGATGTATTTGCGCATGTGTGTATTGTATACGTATGTATATTGTAGATGTATACACACCTATTCATATAAAAAAACATGCAGTATTTGCACAGTAGTTAGCTGCTTCCGTTGCATATGTCATTTTATAATAGCATTCCTATAAATAGCAGTAAATCCAAATATTTAACCTGTTTATTTAGATGTCAAAGTGGCAGTCCAATTTACCTAGCTGTTCAGTGAAAATGTAATAAATTACAGAATAATTAAAATTATTATTTTTTTTAAATTTAACATTTTTTTCAGTAATTCACTTGGTACACTTTTGAAGTGGGTGAACCACAGCTTTCCTGTTGTCATCCAGCAGTTAGTATAATATAAATACAGAGCTGTACACAAAACCAAGCCTGTTAATATTTTTGAATTTTTAGAAAAAGAGGAGAATAGTACTGCCCATTAACTTTCAATAATGCCTTTGTCTCTCAGATTATATCAATTATGTACAAAAGACTAGTTGAGTTTAGTCTATTTTAAGTGTCTACTTAAGTTTTAGATCATCATCATGGTTCTCTGGACTTGAAACATAAATAAAATATACTTTGTGGTGTCCATTCCCTCAGGTACTTCCAATTAATTTTGGTTACCATAAACATTTTCAATGAAGCCTGATATCAGAATTCATATTATATATAAAACTGTGCAAGTTTTCATTGTTTTTCCATTAAATATGCAGAATGGATTTTGTAGTTCTGTTGTTTCTTGAAATGCTGCAGTGCCTTTCACTGTTACTGTAGTAAGCTCTACAACTTTTAGTTTCTCTTTAGCAGTATGCAGTTTTTGTGGAGATTAACTTGTGGCATTTCAAATCTAGTCTGTATCAAATTTTAAATATCTAAAATTCCCAAAGAAAGCATTGTTTTGAATGATGGGAAGACCCATATAGCTGTAGTGCCAAGCTTGTAGAGATACGTTAGAAAATACTGTCTACATGAACTGTCTCAGTAAGAAACATAGCCAATTTGTGTTGTCATAGTGCTTGTATTTCTCCTTTATGATGTGTATATTGTATAATCAGGGATAAAGCAAAGAACACAGTTCATTGAAAGTTAATTTAAATCGGATTGGGGAAAAATCATATGCTTTACTTTCTGACTTTATTTTTGAGAAGTAGGACTCTTGAATTGATCATTTTTTCAACCTGTAGTGGTACTTCCCCACCCAAAGTACCTGTATATTTTTCAGTGTTACCTTAAAGTGCATGACTTGAGAAATTTTCATATTATAAAATATTTTATACATTATTTTGAGAAATATAATTGAATAGGAAAGTATTAGACTGCCACAGGCCTTCCATATCTAACATGAAATTATTAAGAATGTTAGGTATAAAAAATATCTGTAAGATCATTATATAATAAGTGAATTCATAATTTTTTGTCTTTTGTAGCCAAGTTTTATTCTTTTATGTCAAATGCTGAAGACTTTTTTCTGTTTATTAAAATATTTTTGAGTTCAACTAAACATTTTCATGCTGATATTCTACCATAGGAATGACATAGCACGTGAACATCATAAGTACTCATTTCTAAATGGAGGTCTTCTCAGATATTATTACTTCTTGAAAGATTCAGAAATTATACTTGCTGTTTTTTGCATTACAGTCCAAGAATTAATAAGCAATCAAATGCTGCTCAGTTGTAGTCACTCTTAAGGAGCGTAAAGCTCCAGAGCTTCATTGCAACTTTAATTCATAAAACCTGCATACAGTATTCACTTTTTAAGATCAAATGCCCATTTCTGTTTAATAGGTGGCATGTGAGCCATTGGGCCATTCTCTTTTAAAATGGTGGATGAACACTGCTATATAGTTTGTTGTGCTGCTGTTTTGTCATTGCTGCTTGGATTTCTGTTTTATTTTATACCCAATTTTTTCCATTACTTGTTCAAATTTCAAACATCAAATGCTGGTAAAGCCAAAAACAAAATTAAAAGATGCTAACTGGATGTGCTTAAGTGTGCCGCTCTCCTGTCATGAAATGGGGAACTGTGGATGAAAGTGGAAGTGCAGGATTACTTGATGGGTACAAAATGTGCCAGAACACCAGGAAATTCTTGGGAATTAGACTAGATTTTAATGAATAATAATTTTGTTGTCAGACAAATGGTGAAAGTTACTTTTTTTTTTAATAAGCCTTGTTCTAGGTAGGTACATTACTTATAAAAATTAAAAATATGACATATTGTAATATGAGAAGCATTTTATTTTCTTTTTATGCCATATGTATTATGAATAAATGTTTGTGTACATATTTTATTGGTATGTATTTTAAGGAAATGTTATTTATTTTAGTATTTTTATGGTCACTGAGTAAAATGCCTATTGAATATTTCATTTTGTTAATAAAAAATGAACAGTTAACACCTGTGGTCTATAGTTTAATTATAAACATACACCTTAATATATAACATAAGGCCTTTATGCATCAGGTTATGCTGGAGCTTAGTGCAAAAGGTTTTTTAAATGAATAAAGGGGGGAAAAAAGTCAGAATCAGAATTGGACGGTCAAGTAACATGAAATCGGTGATCAGTATCGGCCTTAAAAAACCTGATCGGAGCATGCCAATCACATTATGTATTAGTTGAATTCTGGCAAAAAAGTTTAAGAGTGGGGTTCAGGTTACTGTACTTGTGAAATGAGTAAGACAGTGATTGATTACACTGAATTTCTTTGTGTACAATGTGGATGTTCATTACTAGTCTGCAGTCAATATGGTTGCTTGGGCATAAGCTTTACACTGAGCATGATCCATATCAGTGCATTCATACATATGTTGCTATTAATTGTGGTTTGAGGATGTACTGTACCTTGTGTTGTCCAGATATGATGCAGAAATTGTCAATAAACAATAGCAGAGGTGTTTGTTAGAATAAATAGAATAAAGCAGTCATACTATACTACAATAGAGTCTGAACAAAACCTAAATATACAAACATACCAGTGACAACACCTGATGAAGTTGCTGCTTTCTTAACAATATTTTAATCAAGTCTTTTTACACAAGAATACGTAGTGTCCTCTATAATGTTAGGGACAAAGACACATTTTTTGTTGATTTCTGCTCCACAGTTTAAAATTATAAATCAGACAATTCTGTTGTGATTAAAGTGCATATTGCAGACTTTAATTTAAGGGTGTCTGCATATATTTTGGTCATTTCATGCACATTTAGAAGTGACAACACTTTTTACACATTGTCCCGCCATATCAGGGCACCATAATGTTTGGGACACAGTAATGGCAGGTATATTAAAGTAGTCATATTTAGTCCCTTATTGCATATCACTTGCATGCAATAACTGCTTGAAGTCTGTGATTTATAGACATCACCTGGTTCAGAGTATCTTCTCTGGTGATGCCAAACCTCTAATGTAGCCATCTTCAGGTCTTGCTTGATTTGGGGGTTGTCCCCTTAAGTTTTCTCTTCAGCATGTGGAATGCATGCTGAATTAGATTTTAATCGGGTGACTGGTTTGGCCATTCAAGAATTTTCCATTTTTTTTAGCTTTGAGAAATTCCTGTGTTGCCTTAGCAGTATTATTGGTATTATTATCTTATTGTAGGATGAAACACTGTCCAATGAGTTTGAAGCATTTAGTGTAAAATTGAGCTGATAATATATATGTCTTGCTGTCACTCTGATACAGGTTAATCTTTGTCTCATCTGTCCTCAAGACCTTTTTCCAGAATTCTGCAGGCTCTTTTAAGTACTTTTTTGCAAAATGTAATCTTTCCATTTCCTCTGTATTCCTGTTTTATGATGCCTTATAACTACAGACTCCAAAGGGTAGAAGCAAGCCTAGGTATCTTACTAATGAAGCAATGAAACACACCTGAGTCATCAAAAACACCTGTGACGTCAATTGTCCGAAACATTATGGTGCCCCCGAAATGGGGGGTGGGGTGTGTATGTATAAAAGTGTTGTCATTTCTGCATGGTGTGACTGAAGTGTATGCAAATACCCTTAAATTTAAAATCTGCAATGTGCACATTAATCCCATCTGAATTGTCTGATTTGTAATTTTAAACCATGGAGCAATGGTGTAAATCAAGGAAAAATGTGTTGTCCCCAAAACTATATAGGGCACTATTTATACATATTTTGAAAATATTCATTCATTTTACCTTGTGCAAATCTTAATACATAATTCGCCAGCCTCCTCACTCACTCACGTCCGTCCGAAGCCGAATGTGCAGTCGCTTTCTGTGCACGTCTGAAGCCGAATGCGCAGTCGCCTTCTGCGCTGCTGCCCAAAAAACCTTACGAAACCGACATCGCGGCGGATTTACGACCGCGAAAATTCAAAGAGAAAGGCGACTTCGATTAAACTCTAGAGGCCTGAAAGGCGATTTCGACTACAGCTCAAGGTCTAATTACGCATTCTGATTCAATTACGCATTCATTCAATACACCTATATCAGGTTTGTGGTGCTTATACTTATTACTATTCCACTTGTGCCCGTTTCATCTTACGTTGTCGAAACGGGCTCTTTGTCTAGTAGGAAGATAATTGTACATCTGGAATTTTGTTGATTTTAATATATGCCTTCTTTTAAAGGTGACTTGTTTCAAATTTAGAATATTACTGCTTGCTAGTTTAAAAAAAAATTCTAGCAGTTTATTTTTCAAGCATATTAATTTTTTAATTAATTTTTTTGCATTTATATAGCTCTTTTCTCACTACTCAAAGCACTCAGCAATTGCAGGTTAAGGGCCTTGCTCAAGGGCCCAACAGAGCAGAGTCCCTTTTGGCATTGACGGGATTCGAACCGGCAACCTTCCGATTGCCAGTGCAGATCCCTAGCCTCAGAGCCACCACTCCGCCACTTTAAAATTCCCACAACATATTTAGCTTGTACAGTGCTGCATAAACAAACATGGAAGACATTAATTAATCCAATATACTGTAGGGTAAAAGGTAAATTGTGACATTGTTAGTAAGGCAGAATTAGAGGGGAAAGTAAAACTGGTGCTTAGTTATATACCCTCAAGCCTTAGTAACAGCAAATTGATGAAGTTGGAGTAAATCAGCCTCTATGGTGGCTATTCCCACAGTTTTCTAGACTAAAATAGTATACCATAAGCAAGTATCCTTACGGAATCACAAGTTTGTCAGTTTAGTAACCACCTCTGGCTCACTCACTCTGTAGCCCTCAATGTTTTACTAAACTTGTTTGTGCTTCAGTTGAAGAAAAAGCTACACATGATATCCGAATCAGAATTCACTTTATTGGCCAGGTATACTAATGCGTACTAGGAATTTGTCATGATCGTATTGGTGCAGCATGTAGGGATTGGCTGCTGATCGAAATCAGATGATTTTTCAGTTAAAAAAAAGATTTGATTGGTAATCAGTAAAAAGGCTGATTACAAAAAACAGTATTTTCAGCCCCTGCTTTTCTAAGCTCAACGGTAATTTAGTTGTAGAGTTCCTTTATGCACGGTATTATGGTAGTTGAGCCAGCGCAAGTCTTTATTTGATTTTATTTTTATTTTGCAGCACTGCTTCCTGCAATGTAAACCAAGATCTGCAAGTGGAAGCTTGTTTTATCTGTGAACGAGAGGTGATAGGTATACAGTGCATCCGGAAAGTATTCACAGCGCATCACTTTTTCCACATTTTGTTATGTTACAGCCTTATTCCAAAATGGATTAAATTCATTTTTTTCCTCAGAATTCTGCACACAACACCCCATAATGACAACGTGAAAAAAGTTTACTTGAGGTTTTTGCAAATTTATTAATAAATAAAAAAACTTAGAAATCACATGTACATAAGTGTTCACAGCCTTTGCTCAATACTTTGTTGATGCACCTTTGGCAGCAATTACAGCCTCAAGTCTTTTTGAATATGATGCCACAAGCTTGGCACACCTATCCTTGGCCAGTTTCGCCCATTCCTCTTTGCAGCTCCATCAGGCTCCATCAGGTTGCATGGGAAGCGTCGGTGCACAGCCATTTTAAGATCTCTCCAGAGATGTTCAATCGGATTCAAGTCTGGGCTCTGGCTGGGCCACTCAAGGACATTCACAGAGTTGTCCTGAAGCCACTCCTTTGATATCTTGGCTGTGTGCTTAGGATCGTTGTCCTGCTGAAAGATGAACCGTCGCCCCAGTCTGAGGTCAAGAGCGCTCTGGAGCAGGTTTTCATCCAGAATGTTTCTGTACATTGCTGCAGTCATCTTTCCCTTTATCCTGACTAGTCTCCCAGTTCATGCCGCTAAAAAACATCCCCACAGCATGATGCTGCCACCACCATGCTTCACTGTAGGGATGGTGCCAGGTTTCATCCAAACATGACTCCTGGCATTAACACCAAAGAGTTCAATCTTTATCTCATCAGACCAAAGAATTTTCTTTCTCATTGTCTGAGAGTCCTTCAGGTGCCTTTTGGCAAACTCACGGCGGGCTGCCATGTGCCTTTCCGTCTGGCCACTCTACCATACAGGACTGATTGGTGGATTGCTGCAGAGATGGCTGTCCTTCTGAAATGTTCTTCTCTCTCCACAGAGGACCTCTGGAGCTCTGACAGAGTGACCATTGGGTTCTTGGTCATCTCCCTGACTAAGGCCCTTCTCCCCCGATCGCTCAGTTTAGATGGCTGGCCAGCTCTAGGAAGAGTCCTGGTGGTTTCAAACTTCTTCCACTTACGGATAATGGAGGCCACTGTGCTCATTGGGACCTTCAAAGCAGCAGAAATTTTTCTGTAACCTTCCCCAGATATGTGCCTCAAGACAATCCTGTCTCAGAGGTCTACAGACAATTCCTTTGACTTCATGCTTGGTTTGTGCTCTGACATGAACTGTCAACTGTGGGACCTTATATAGACAGGTGTGTGCCTTTCCAAATCATGTCCAGTCAACTGAGTTTACCACAGGTGGACTCCAATTAAGCTGCAGAAACATCTCAAGGATGATCAGGAGAAACAGGATGCACCTGAGCTCAATTTCGAGCTTCACAGCAAAGGCTGTGAATACTTATGTACATGTGCTTTCTCAATTTTTTTATTTTTAATAAATTTGCAAAAACCTCAAGTAAACTGTTTTCACATTGTCATTATGGGGTGGTGTATGTAGAATTCTGAGGAAAAAAATGAATTTAATCCATTTTGGAATAAGGCTGTAACATAGCAAAATGTGGAAAAAGTGATGCGCTGTGAATACTTTCCGGATGCACTGTATATTAGCCTTGCGTTGAAAGTGGTGTAATAAACTGTAAAAAAAAGTACTTGGAAAAGTCCTGCTGTTCAACTGAACAAATGGCAAGAAAAGCTTCTTTATGGAATTCAGATATTTATTTTTGTCCTTTGAATTAAAATGGGCACTGCTTGAGTTTTGACAGCGTGTTTGTTTAAAATGCAGCAGCTTGCACTTTTAATTGGAAAAAGAAAAGATAAAGACGAATTTGAAATTGGGGCTTAGTAAACAATACACTCTTTTTAAGATTCGTACTGTGTTCATTATTTGTTGCTGTTCGTCATACAGCATAAGTTTTGGTAAAAAATAAGTACTGCGTAATTAAAATGGTAATCCATATTTCATAATTATACCTCAAGAAATAGGAATGTGTACTTGATACACTGAAGAAAAAAAACACACCAGTATAGAGTAAATGTATATTTTAACAGCAAAAAGCTGTAGTGCAGTTAATGATTTAAAATGATTAAAACATTTAAGTGCTTATAAATTTACATTTAAGCAGCGTTGAATTGGTAATATCAATTAATTGACTGTGTGAGAATATACAGTATACCGGTATATATCAGAGGAATGGTAGAAACTATTGATTTTAATAAAGCCTTGTTTCAGATAGATACATTACAGAAAAATATAAACTGTATGACAGCTTGTTATTATGAGAAGCATTTTATTTTCTTTTATGCCATATGTAATATGGACAGATATTTCTGTACATGTTTTAGTATGTGTTTTAAGGAAATTTTGTTTATTTTAGTATTTTATGGTCACTGAACAATAAGCCTACAAAATAAAACGAACAGTTAACAGATGGTCTATAGTTTATTTATAAAAATACACTTTAATATACTTCTATTTGTCTGGTTTTGCTGAGATTAGTGTAAAAGGTGTTTTAAAGGGATAAAGAAAAAAAAATCTGAAGTGGTATTGGAATCGGTCAATCAAGTAACATGAAATTGGTGATCAGTATCGGGCTTAAAAGTCCTGTTTAGAGTATCCTTAATAAATAAAAGAAGAAAAAATATATAATGATCCATATTACTAAATGAGAATGGTAAACCGGATATGGACGCAAGGACCTGCCCGTGGACGCAGGAGACATAGTGCGCAGGCGCCACACAAAGCCCCCCTCCCCAGAGTGAAACGGGAGAGACTACGAACGTGCGCAGGCGCCACACAAAGCCCTGCCCCAGAGCAAAACGGGAGAGACTACGAACCGTCTGACATGCCGCAAGCAGGATAAAGCGAGGTCAGAAATAAAAGACAGAGTAGAAAACAAAGTAAAACGTCATAAAGAGGTTAAAGAACGGGGCCAAACACATGGAGAGCAGGTTACAGATAATGAAAACTGAAATGCAACAACTTCAAAAAAACCTAGGCACGAAACACATGCACAGCGAGGGACAGAATATAAAGGCAGAAACAACGACAGTTAAACGTCCACACCACACAGCGGAGGCAGACCCGGAAGGTGCAGGCGCCTACATCGCACGTCGGAAGGCACGGGAAAGTATGAAAGGCAAAGGCGCCTACACAGCATGGTGAAACCCGACATAATACGGAAAGCGCAGGCGTTGCCGCCATATTGTGAGTGGCACTAATGCGTAGTGAGGGCGCAGGCGTCACCGCCAAATTGTGCGTGGCACTACTGCGGAGTAAAGTTAGGAATAATGTGCTGCTTGGTGTGCCACACAAACCCCCCCCACAGACTACTGAGTCCATGGAGACTACGAACGACATAACCACACAAACAACAGGAGTCAGCGCCCAACCCCAGTGTAAAACGGGACAGAATACGGAGTCGAGAAAGGTTCACAAATCAAACCCGACATAATACGCCACCCCATAGTAAAACAGGACAGACTACGGAGTCCAGAAAGGGTCACAAATCAATTGGAGTACAGAAAGCGCCAGACAGTACGCAAACACACTACACATGCATAATCCACGCACCTCTAATAACCCGCAAGCAAAAACACGATATGATATAGAAACCCCACAAATACGGACTCCACAACATATTTAAATCACATTACAGTGATGCAATATTAACAGTGCAACCACACAAGACACAGGCACAACACCTGATGGGTAATAAGAATAAACGAACACTCCGTATTAAAGGTTCGTCATCTTCACACGTGAAGACTATACAGCATAAGTTAATCATCACATTACAGTCATACATTTTTAACAATTCAAGCACAGAAAACGCTATGTATTAATAGTAACTGCAATCCATTATCCATATTACTAATGCTAAACAAGGCAGAACTAATGGAGTTGCGCACACGACTTCAAAACAATAGACCAGATACCACTGTTAACGCGACGGGCTATATTATGTCCAAAGAATATGGGCAACGGCAATTTCCCAGTAAACCTGCATTTGCCATGACAATCAACAAATCCCAAGCACAGACCATTGACAAAGTTGGCATATACCTCTCTGAGCGCGTATTTGGACATGGACAACTTTATGTAGCCTTCTCATGAGTTCAGCTTTCATCTGACATTAAAGTTAAAGTTATAAATACTCCAATACTAAGGAAAACTCATTCAAGGACAACAAACCATCTTTACTACAGATATTGTATATACACAGATATTCCAATAAATCTTTGTGATTTACCATACAATGCGTTCTTTACTTCCTATCCACCGTCTAAAACTGCGGAGGCAAAACAGGCACGGGTTCAAACCAAACGAGCTCAACTGACGGAAATACGCCTACAACGCGCGTCTCAAACCGCAGAAGCAGGGCAAGCAGAGGTTCAAAACAACGCAAGCTCCTACAACGCGCGTCTGAAACTACGGCTGACCAGCGGGCACGGGTTCAAAACGCCGGGGGTAGGCGAGCGAAGCACCCTTGTAAAATATAATGCAGCATATGAGGTTAATACAACAAAATAGACACAGAGTTAAAATGTCCAAGCAGTCTAGTGTTCAGGTATACATAGATACCAATTAGTAAGAATAACTGCACATGAAAAAATACTGCTTATTTGACCTGTTTTTACCTTTCAACTCATGAAAATGTTTGCCGGAGGAAAGTCTTTGAAACAGGTGATGTCCTGAGTGAGTCGGATCAACAATGATCTTTGTAGCCCTCTTCCTCACCCTGCACTCTTACTGTATAGGACTTCATTGTACAGTAAAGATCCTTTCACAGGCTTTGATGATGCGTTGCAGGTTGTTCTTAGCCTGAACAGGGGCAGCACCAAACTAGACAGATACAGATGAGGTCAGAATGGACTCGATGATGGCTGTGTACAATTGGACCAATATTGCTTGAGGGAGATTGAATTTCCTCATCTGACGCAATAAGAGCATTCTCTGATGGGCTTTGTTAATAATGTGAGTGATGTCTTTTGTAGCATTCTTGTGGTAATTCAGAATAAGACTTTCAAAGGTCTTCATTACCACAGAGGTTAAAGCTACTGGTCTGTAGTCATTTAGGCCTGTGACGTTTGATTTTTTGCAGCTGGAATGACAGTGGAGATCTTGAAGCAGACAGGAAAAATGGACAGATCCAGAGATTGGTTGAAAATGTCTGCAAATACTATAGAGAACTGGTCTGCACAGTGCCTAAGTGTGGAAGAGGAAATAAGGTCCTGGCCTGCAGCTTTTTCAATATTTTGCTTTTTGAATAAGCTGCATGTGTCCTGCGGTGGGTTGGCACCCTGCCCGGGATTGGTTCCCTGCCTTGTGCCCTGTGTTGGCTGAGATTGGCTCCAGCAGACCCCCGTAACCTTGTGTTCGGATTCAGCGGGTTGGAAAATGGATGGATGTCTTTTCCAGTGATGACAAAGGCGGAAGCTGAGAAGAAGAGTAGTGTAGAGTAGTAACAGTGAGACCACAAGGTAGATTTAAGTCTCATTGTCTTTTAACACTAGAATTACCAAACCTTACGAAAAAACTTGTAAATCCAGCCCACCTTAAATCCGCTCGCACCTCTCCTTTCAGCGTCTTTTGTATTGTAAATGTGTCGAAAGTGCAAGCAGCCTGCAATCCCATTCTCCCACCACCGCATAAACTGCAAAAACCTCTCCCAGCTCAAGTCTGTTTATCAGAGCTGTATAGGCTAAAAAAATATATCGTTATTTGGAACACATGCATTTCATGTGTGTTCCGTGTCTACAAAGATCTATGTAAGTGTAGCATGACAGAAATGTTGAACACATACCTAAAAGACAAACTTTTTTCATATTTTAGTCCTAATGACAAAATTTTGACAGGAAGTGTATGTGGGAAGACTGAAGTCCAAATATCAAATAAGCGCTTTTACAAAAGGTACAAGTATAACAGAACAAATGGGCTTTTATTCAAGAATATAACTGAAGAAAAAGAAATTGGGTTAGTGTGGCTTGTTGTCGTGACTTCTTTGTAGTACATCGGTAAGAACGGCTGACTCCTATTCAAAAGGTCGCCGGTTCAAGTCTTCACATGTCCCAGAATAAACGTTTTGAGTAGTGAGCTGCTGTTATTGTTACTATTATACAGTAAAAACATACATTTGATTTGAGTCTGTAACAGCCGGTGTAAATGTATGGTACTTGTAAAGGTTAGCATTTTTTAACTCCGTTTTATTCTCTGTCGCGTTCACGCTCGCCCCGATTTGACACTGCTGTTTTCAAATAAAGACGTGCTATAACAGAGGTGAACTCAGATGAGGATGCACATACAAGAACAACGCAGCTGCAGCAGGCATAAAGGTGAAGGATGGCACCGTTTCGATACAGGGCGAGGTCTGGCGT